>NC_142758.1:49441294-49592479 GCF_054948205.1 Urtica dioica subsp. dioica
AGTGATTTTGATTGGAAAGCTAAAACTACTGGTACATGTGTTGCTTTCATATTTCCATTTCATTAGTATACTGCTGATATATGGAAATTTATGTGTATTTGGTTTGTCTTAGCCACTGATACAGTGTAAGCTTCAATTTTGTACACTGGATGTGCAACCAAGATTCAATTTGATTGGTGACATGAATAGTAAAAGTCGTTTCTTACTTAGTATATACATAGGTGCGTATATTATGAGTAATTTATTAACTAAAGTCACTTGAATTGCAATTTCATTTTAGCATGAGCTTTATATATATATTTTAGTCAACTAGCCATTTGACTAATAAGGAAGGATATTCGATAACATAAAAGCGTATTTTTGTATTGGCAGTTGATAAATGAGTTCAAATGAGATTAGTTAATAATTATTAATTGATTTGTTACCATAATTAAAAAAAACATAATTATGAAAAATAATATATTCTCTCACACGTTACTTTTCATTTTTAACTCTCTCTCTCTCTCTCTCTCTCTCTCTCTCTCTCTCTCTCTCTCTCTCTCTCTCTCTCTCTCTCTCTCTCTCTCTCTCTCTCTCTCTCTCTCTCTCTCTCTCTCTCAATGGTTTCGCGACAAAGTATGATACTCTACTTGTCAATTAACGATTTTGAACTATTAATAAATTTTTGATACTTTTTTCAAAATTGAATGTTTAAACGTTTTCTTGCTTTATGAGTTTTCAGTTTGTATTAAAAAATTGCGCAATTAATAGTCGTTAATAATTATTAAAATATCAGCGACTTCAACTTCTCTTGCGAGAGTTTTTTAATTGGATTTTTCTCTATTTTTTTTGTTTTTTACGTAGTAAAGGAAAGAAATGGTGATTTTTTTAAAAGAGAATTTAGCGACCATCGCATGGAGGTAGTTTCTCATTTTGTAGGAATGTTACTGTCATGCATATTAAAATATACACATGCAAAACAAGGGCTGGCTAATTAACTGTTGGCCAGATTAAATTTTAATGTTGTACTTTGATAACTTTGTTAGAGCGCCCATATATTATTCATGGGCATAAAAATTCAAGGAAACTAATAGGCGTTGGCTTTGACAATCCAAAGCTAGAAAATGACTTCGCCCTTAGATGATGACTTATATCCAAATTATTTCTTAAATAAATGTATATCTCTTCACCTAATTCTGATGTGCCCCTCTGTTCCGTGTGATTAACTGGCGTTTTAGATAATTTCGAGCCAATAAACTAGATATGTGTACATACCAAAGTTCAGTGAATATGAATAAATAAATAACTTTTTTTTTTTTTTTTCCTTTTGCAATTGGACATATAAAAACTTGTATTGAATTACTGCGTGTACTCTAAAATGTAAATGAGATAAGTGTAAAAAAAAATTAATGGATTTTTTATCTTGATATTATGCTATAAATCTTATATTTATTTTATTATTAGCCTTAAAGAATAATTAGAACTTGTTGTGTGCAACTGTCGTTTCTGGTTGATGACGCTCTTAAGAATTGTGTTCATTATATACATCATAGTATTTGGTTTATATGCAATTAAAATGTAGATATGAACCGAATCTGTAGTGATCATAATTTTATCCACACAATCATGCTATCTTATTTAATATAAATTAATGTAAGTTCATGCATATCCTTTATCCTCCAAAATTTCAAAGGGTTAATGTATTGCTAGTGAGTAGTGACAATAACATTACAACTGCAATAATAAACGGCACACAATATTATGTTTTAACCAAAGATTTTACCACACGCAACACGTTTATAAAATATTCAGACGTGACCATTATAGTGGACTTTAATTCATCTATCCCTTTCACCAACAACCATAACTTATATTGAATATTTAATAACACCACTTGTCCACATGTGTAGAGAGTATAGGCAGTGAGCATTTATATACGAATGCATATATGATATATATATATATATATAATTATAAGTATATATAGATATGGTAGTGGGAAATTCCCATGTTAATCAACATTCCATATGACTATTATTGCGTCCATCCTTGATTATACGTATACCTACTTTCGCCATAATTTGATGATCCCTCACATAATTATTGGTACAACAAGTGCCCTATAAAGAAAGCTGAGCAAAACGTGTACAGTCCACATATAGTGTAGAAGTTTAAAAATCACTATGCAGATATTATTTTGAGTGTGCGCGCACGATTCTGTTCTATCTAAAATTGGTCTTTAAATTAGATCAAAAATTGCTTTAGACGGTTTAGAAAAATTGGGATTGAGCTAGAGTAAACCATTTTAGATTGCTCTAGTCTAGTTTGAACGATTTATACATTTTGAATAGTTCTTAAGTTTTACTACAAATTTAAGATGAAATTATAGCTAAAATTATTTTTAAGGAAAAATGGTATGAAGTAGCCAATTCAAACTATGACTTTTGCAAAATAGTCATAGTTTCATTAGGTATAGCAAAATAGTCAATTGAGGGTACTATGACTTTTAATCATGTCTCGATTAATTTTAATCCAGCCTTCATAAAACTTACATTCTGTCCTTATAGTTCGTTGGGATTAAATTTAATACAGTTTAGATTAATCTTACTTGGGCTAGTTTGCTTTTAGTTGGCAAACTATGGCTATTTTACAAAAGCTTAAGTTCTATTGAGCTATATAACCGCGGGACCCTATTTTTAAATATTAAATAAACTCTCTATTCACTAGGAGGTTCAATTAAACTTATTAGCGTTAAATGTTATAAACTATAGAAAGCTTAAAACCTTAAGACCAGTCAGATCATTAGTTTCAATTTTTAAAATCAGACAAGTTTTAGATCAATCTAAAGATTAGAACGGACCGGATAAGATAAATTAAACACTATTTTAATCGGACCGGCGGTAAAAAAAATGGTAGTCTAGTCTGATTTATTATTTTCGAATTTTTTTTCCACCCCTAGATATTATAGTTTATATTTATTCACATGAATATTAGTTTCAAGTTTCAACAAATGACAAGGCTTATATATCACTTAAGATATAAGAATTTTCTAGGAATGCAGTTTTATCCTCTTTCAACATTTCATCATGGGTTTACGAACTATGTAAGGATAGATTAATTATATAATGAGATTTATTTGGATTACACATGCATACGCACACATATTAATATAACAATCACGTGCATGGAAGTTTTCACATAGAGATGCACACTTTAGAAACAAGGTTTAACGGTGATTGAAATCATGAGATCGATATGAAATCAAGAAACTCTTTGTCAGCTTCGAGTCTTTCCATGTCTTGAGGCTTTAAGCAAATGTAAGCTTCTATTCCATCGCCAGCTTCGTTGTCCATGAATCCACCAGTGTTCACGAAACCCCTCGCCGCCGAACTCACCCACGTTGGCTTGCCCGACCCGAAATCGGCTTCGTAAAGAGGAAACCTACAAAGACTACTGAAAACAAACACAAAAGTTTCTCCTTTCATGCACTTGTCCGTTTCTCTCTTTAAAGTTTCGAAATACTCGTCCCTACAAACCCTAAGGAACTCCACAAACCCCTTGTCGATCCTTCTCACGTCCTCTCCGGTCTTCCTAGCCAAGCTCTCGCCATACTTCGCTCCGTAAGAAATACTTTTGATGGAACCGGTCGTCGCCGAAGTAGTGTAGTAGTTTCCGAAGCTATGTTGCGGCAACGGAGGGTCGAATTTCGGACGAATGTTCACGGCTTCGAGGATCACATAGGGTTTCTCGGGAGGTTCGGTCTCGGCTAGCTTTGTCGAGGCTGCGAAACGTTCCCATATGAATGCACACACGGCTTGTATACGCGAGAGACGGCGAGGCTTCAGATCGTTATTAACCTCTTCTCGACCTTTCGCCGTTTCTTTTTCGTATTCCGACCGGAGAGCCTCGATCCTCCTAGCGCTGAGCTGGAACCACTTCGTCACGTTTTCGGTGCACATGTTCTTTGTGATGCTTAAAGACGGGTCGTAACCGGTGATGTCTTTTTTTGGCGGGAAAAGATCGGCGGAATGAAAAACGGGACGAGCTAGGGTTTCGATGTTTTCTCCGCGAGCGATGGCCATCCAGTGTCCGATGAAGGTGAGGCACGACAAGGCGTCTCCGAGCCGGTGAGTGACACAGACTCCAATGGCGATGCCTCCGCATCCAAACAAATTTAGTTGAACTCCGATCGGTAACTCCGCGATCTCATCAAGCTCAAACGGAAGAAGCTTGTTGAGCTCACTCGGGACCGGACTTTTCAGGACTTCGTCGAGTCTTGCGTTGACCACGCGAGCTTCCTTGTAGAGAACACCCTCGTCGTTGCATTCTAGCGATTTGTTAACGTCAACGAATCGGCCGGCAAGTGGATAGTATAGGGTTAGGGTTTGGGACAAGGCTTTCTTAAGCTTTTTAGATATTTCGGCGGTATGATCATTATGATTGGATTCGACGGTTTTACCATCATTCAAAGCGTAGTAGTAAAGGAACGGACTGTAAGCTCGGGGAGATATTTGGTCAAGAAAGGAAAGAGTGTAGTGACGTAGATGATCTGGGGTCGGAGAAGAGGGTTTGATGATCTCATCGGAAACGACTTGAACCTCCATTTTTTCTTTATGAAATTAGATTTGGTGTTTTAGCCAGGTTAAATTGAAGAACTGCGTGTATGTATTTTCGCAGTTAATTATATATTGCTTTAATATGTATGTTGTTGTAACATGTATATAGTAAGCTTAGTAATAGTGGGTATATATAAAGGTCAACAAGTTAATCATAACTTGTCAGAACAGATTTCTTGTTCCACTTCTAGGAAGTAGGTGTAGTGCAAGTTTGACGTGTTACATGATATCGATAAGGCATTATCAGATTAAGTTAGAAAATTTTAGGGAGTACTAATGTTATTAAATAAATGTGTTGGGTCATTATTAATTAAGTCAAAATTGATGTGGTCTAATTTAAAATAAAATTTATGACTTAAGGATATATTTGTCATGAAATTATAATGTATCTATTATAAGGGTTAATCTAATTTGATGAAAGACCAAATTAGAAATAAGCAATAGTTATTAGTAACTGCTTGACAGTTATTAGACAATTACTAATAACATGATAGGTCCCTGATTGCAGTACGTTCAATTTTTTTGTATCCCCATCAACAAGAATACTTCAGACTCTTAGGCAAATTGTAATTGGAAGACCACCATTATTTTATATTTTCAGTCCATGGATTTATGTACGTTTCTGCTATTAAGATCTATGATTTTGTTTCTCTTGAATTGAATTAAGATTAATTTAGGGATTTAAATCCTAACAATTGGTATCGAAGCCTTCCTAATTTCAATTCTTGAGATTTATTTTTATCATCGTCGATTACGATCGTTGTGATACGGATGATAAAAAGTATTTTAAAATCTTAGTCGTTACCGTATTTCGGTGCACATGCGAATTTTGGTTTTGGTTTTCAATTGCGTCGATGTGTGGTGTGTTGTGATTCGGCATTGATCTGTGCGTGGCATATTGAATTATTGATGGACTTTATAATCTGGTTTTGGTGGTTTAATTGTGGGTATATGATCATCGCACTGTGATACCTTGTGTTTGACAATTCAATTTGCAATATTTTTTTTTTTAGAAAACAAAAGTGGGTTGTTTGCCTTGCGATATAATTGTTTGACTATTTGCGATTACAAAGTATCAGTTTTATGTTATTAAACTTTGTCGCATATGACATCTTTATGACTCTTCACTTCACGTTGATGCCTGTACGTAATTTTGTTGGTAGTCAGTGTGATATTTAGGCATGGTTTATAAGAAGTCAGTGCATTTTTTTTTTTTTATACATTAATGCATATATATGACATAAAGCTTCTGTTATTCAAATTAATGGTATATTATACATAAAAGTGTCCATTATTTCTAATAAATAACTGAAACAAAAATATCGTCAAAGTGACCTTTCTTGATTATTTATGAAGAATTTTAGATGTTGTGTATGTGTTAATTTATGTGGATACTCGTCAGCTCAAAGGAATATTAGTGACTGGCCAAATTTCATATACACATTTGTGAGGATAAACATGTAACAATTGTAAAGTTTTACTTGTGAATAATTGATCGATCCAAAGATAGGTTAATTTTTTACAAGCCTTATTGTTAGTGTTTGATCATTACAACAAAAATACCATTAGCAGTTAATATTATTGTCCAAAGACTTGATATTGATGTTGCATTAGGTATCTTGAGATGAGATTTATCATTATTTGAATTTTATTTCTTATTAAGGTTGTATTTATGTGTATATTTGCTTATGGTAACAACTTTAAGGATTGGAAGGAGAACATGATGATTGTTTTTAATGGTAACAACTTTAAGGATTGGAATGAGAACATGATGATTGTTCTTAACTGCATGGATCTTGACTTATCGCTTAGAATGGATAAGTCGGCTTCTCTTACGGATGCTAGTTCCGCCGATGATGGGCGGATCTATGAGAAGTGGGACCGTTCTAACCGAATGAGTCTTATGATCATCAAGCGCGACATACCTGAATCGAAACTTTTAGGGGTGCCGTGTCTGAAGAGATCACCAATGCCAAAGATTTTCTAGCCGAAATCGAAAAGCGCTTTGAAAAGAGCGATAAGGCTGAAACGAGCACTCTTTTAAAGAAGCTTTTTCAATGAAGTTCAAGGGCAATGAAAACATATAGGAGTAAATTATGGAAATGTCTCATATTGCTTCAAAGCTGAAAGGACTCAAACTTGAGTTATCGGATGACTTGCTTGTCCATTTGGTCCTTATATCTCTCCCTCCTAAATTCAGTCAATTTCAGGTCAGTTATAACTGCCAGAAAGAGAAATGGTCTCTTAACGATCTCATTTCATTTTGTGTTCAAGAGGAGGAAAGATTGAAGCAAGATAAGACTGAAAGTGCTCATTTGGCAAGTACCTCTAAAAGTAAGAATCTCAAGAGGAAAAATGAGGCTGCTAAAGATAAAGGTCCAACACTAAAGAAACAAGCCCAAGAGGAGCTTCCAGAGGGTTGTTTCTTCTTGCAGGAATGTCCTAAGTATCGCATTGGCGTAAGAAGAAAGGTACATTCCTTGCTTTAGTCTGTTTTGAGGTTAATTTGGCTTCAGTACCTAGAAACACTTGGTAGTTAGATTCTGGTGCTACTTCTAACATAAGTGTTTCGATGCAGGGTTGCCTGAGCTATCGAAGGCCAAGTGACGCCGAGAGACGCATCTATGTTGGTGATGGCAAGTCGGTAGATGTGGAAGTAATTGGGCATTTTAGATTGTTATTAAGTACTGGTTATTACTGTACCGTCATTTAGACAGAATTTGATTTCGGTTTCTTATTTGGACAAATTAGGATATTGTTGTTCATTTCAAGACAGTGTGTTCAGTTTATCTATTAATTCTAAAGTTGTTAGGACCGGTTCACTTGTTATTTATGACAATCTTTATATGTTTGAAACTGTTGCTTCTTACAATGAAACCTTGAATGTGGAATCACGTGGTACAAAGCGCAAATTAAGCAATGAGAATTCAAGTTCTTTATGGCACAAGCGATTAAGTTACATTTCTAGAAATAGAATTGAAAGGCTTGTTTCCGACGGAATTTTGGATCAAATTGATTTTTTGGACTTTGATGTTTGTGTTGCATGTATCAAAGGAAAACAGACTATAAAGAAGAAAATGGGTGCATTAAGGGAAACAGACGTCTTAGAGTTGATACATACGGACATTTGTGGACCATTTCCTACTCCTTCTTGGAATGGTCAAAAATATTTTGTATCATTCATACACACGACTATTCAAGATATGCATACATTTTTTTTATTCATGAAAAGTCCCAAGTATTGGACGTGTTCAAATCATTTAAAGCTAAAGTTGAAAACCAACTCAACAAAATGATAAAGAAAGTCAAATCTGACCGTGGTGGTGAATACTATGATAGATATGACGGCTCAGGTGAACAACGTCCGTGACCCTTTGCCAGATACCTAGATGAGTGTGGTATCATCCCACAGTACACTATGCCTGGGTCGCCTAGAATGAATGGTGTTAATGAAAGACGAAACCGAACTCTTAAGGATATGGTAAGGAGTATGATTAGTCATTCAACCTTACCATAATCACTCTGGGGATAGGCACTCAAGACCGCAGCCTACATTTTAAAGAGGGTACCAACTAAAGCCGCTGTCAAAACACCTTATGAGCTTTGGATCGGGCGAAAGCCTAGTTTAAAGCATTTCCATATTTGGGGTTGTCCTGCTGAAGCAAGGCCTTATAGGCCGAGTGAAAAGAAATTGGATCCCAAAACAGTAAGCAGCTACTTTATTGGGTACCCTGAGCGATCAAGGGGTTATAATTTTTATGATCCTAAAATTAAGACAATCTTTGAGACGGGAACAATAACGTTCTTTAAGGATATTGAGTTTGGTGGGAGAAATAAAGAAAAAGACTTTGTCTTTCAGGAGGATTCGGACTCAACAATTTCTATTGAGGAAAGTTTGATTCCTATTCTATTCTTGTCATCAATCAAGAGCAACAAGACATTGCCATTCAACCACCTGAGGTACAGACTCAACAACCTCAAGATCAAGTGCCTTTGCGGCGATCCACTACAGAAAGAAGAAATGTTATACCAGATGATTATATAGTTTTTCTTTTAGAAAATGAGAATGGTTGTGGTATGATGGAAGATGACCCTGTCAACTTCCAAAATGCCATGAATAATTCAAACTCTATAAAGTGGATTGAAGCGATGAATTAAGAGTATAAGTCTATGCAAGACAATAAAGTTTGGGAACTTGTCCCATTGCCTGAAGGAAAGAAACCTATTGGTTGCAAATGGATTTTTAAAACCAAAAGGGATTCGAAGGGTAATGTGGAGAGGTATAAGGCTCGTCTTGTAGCTAAATGTTGTACTCAAAAGGAAGGGATATGGAACATAATGGCACTTGTTGCACATTTCGATATGGAACTCCATCAAATGGATGTCAAGACGGCGTTTCTCAATGGAGACATTGAAGAAATAATCTATATGATGCAACCTGAAAACTTTGTGTTGGGAGACCCAAAGAAGATGGTTTGCAAATTGACAAAATCCATTTATGGGCTAAAGCAAGCTTCCCGTCAATGGTACCACAAATTTCATCAAGTGATTCTCTCGTATGGTTTTGAGAGCAATGTTGTCGATGACATACTACTTGCCACCAACGATAAATGCATGTTGCATGAAACCAAGAAATTTCTATCAAATCATTTTGAGATGAAAGATCTTGGTGATGCCTCTTTTGTATTAGGAATCCATATTTACCGAGACCTTTCTCGAGGTTTACTTGGATTATCACAAAAGAGCTACATCGATAAAGTGCTTAAAAGATTTGGCATGAATGATCGTAAATCAGGAGATACCCTTGTCGCTAAAGGAGACAAATTTAGTCTCAATCAATGTCCTAAAGGAATTCTCGAGATTCAAGCAATGGAAAAGATTCTCTATGCTTCGGTAGTTGGGAGTCTTATGTATGCTCAAGTTTGTACGCATCCGGATATTGCGTATATTATTGGAGTTTTAGGCAGATACTTAAGAATCCAGGTATGTATCATTGGAAATCAGCCAAACGGGTCATGAGGTACTTGAAAAGAACAAAAGATTACATGATCACATATAGGAGGTCAGATCAATTGGAGATCATCGGATATTCTGACTCCGATTTTGTGGGATGCCAAGATAGTAGGAGATCCTCATCAGGCTATGTCTATCTGCTAGGTGGTGCAGCTATATCATGGAATAGTGTTAAACAGACTCTTATAACTTCATCCACCATGACAGCAGAATTCGTAGCATGTTATGAGGCATCCAAACATGGTATATGGCTGAGGAATTTTGTCACGGGGCTGCGTATAGTGGAAGGAATTGAAAGGCCACTTAAGTTATATTGTGACAATAAATCAGTCGTAATGTATTCTAACAACAACAGGAGCTCGACGAAGTCGAAACATATCGACATCAAGTTCTTAGATGTTAAGGAAAGAGTGAAAGTGGACAGATTTACATAGAACATTTAGGAACAAACTCCGTGATAGCGGACCATCTTACAAATGGTCTACCACCGAAGGTCTTTCACGAACACACTTATCATATGGGTGTTGTAGAGCTTCATGATATCTAGATTCAGTAGGAGTTTGTTTGTTCGTTTATTTATGTTGTGTGCTTTATGTTTTTGTGTTGTTTGTAAACACACATATTTATTATTTATGATCAGATTCATGACATTAGTTTATTACACTTTGCATATTCAAGATAAACTTTGATATCTTTAAAGTAGGATCAGATAAAATTGATATGAATAGATCACCTTGCATATAATTTTATCCACAACATATTCATGATTGATCTATATCATTTGATTATATTGATATATGTGACCACTGACGTGTTTAGTTATGATTGATATAACGAAAACAACTTTGATCATATATTTATGTAATTGATGGACGAGATTGTAATATGTCACATCATAATAATGACAATTTTTTGCGCGCTAAGGTTGACACATTATTTTATACATGTGTAGTACAGGGGAGATTGTTAGAAAATTTTAGGGACTACTAATGTTATTAAATAAATGTGTTGAATCATTATTAATTAAGTCAAAATTGATGTGGTCTAATTTAGAATAAAATTTGTGACTTAAGGACATATTTGTCATGAAATTATTATGTGACTACCATAAGTGTTAATCTAATTTGATGAGAGGTCAAATTAAAAATAAAAAATAGTTATTAGTAACTATCTGACAGTTATTAGGCAATTACTAATAACAGGGTAGATCTCTGCAGTACGTTCAATTTTTTTGTATCCCCATCAATAAGAATACTCCAGACTTTTAGACAAATTATAATTGGAAGACCACCACTCTTTTGTATTTTCAATCCATGGATTCATGTACGCTTCCGTTATTAAGATCTATGGTTTTGATTTAGGGATTTAAATCCTAACAGATTATGCTTTGACACTAAATCGCAGAGTCATCTATTGCAGCTATTTTCAAGATCACTATATAGATATCATAGACACACGTGATAATTGCTTAATTTATCATTCGTTGTATTTCAAAATTGAATTTTACTTTAGGTTAAAGTAGCTATTTACTATATAGATATCATAGATACACGTGATCAAATTGAATTTTAATTCAGGTTAGCGTATCTGTTGGCTAAATGACCAGCTCATTAATATTTTTTTCTATTTGGAAAAATATATGGAAAACGAGAATGATAGACCCGGCCCGTATATATACTTCCACATATATATATATATATATATATATATATATATATATATATTCTTTATTTGAATGCTACAGTAAATTACAAATGATGTAATTTAAGTATTTTTTGGATGATGATTAAAACTTAACCATTATTAATATATGATTACTTAACAAGATGAACTAGTTTACTGGTAAACACTTCTACCTTTAAATGAGGAGATGTGTTTGAGTCAGGTTAAATGCAAAAGTTATCAAAATCTATATGTTGATTACTTTTAATTAATTATAAAAATATTTAAATATACAGCGCGTAAAGTGCAAAACATTAATGTAGGAATTTTCATATAATCAGCGTTGACCGAGGTATATATGGTAAACATCAAGACAGTCATATAAAGATCAATAATTACGGAAGTATTATGCAATGATCGTGGGTACATTACATATGGAGGATATGATTATCTTTATCTTATTAGACGGATAAACGTCAGAATCACGATACCGCAAATATTGAACATTTTTTATTTGGATGTCTCTTAAACGATGAAGATATAATATTCCTTTTTCTTTAATTTTGAAAAAAAAAAAATATATTGGATAATGGTATACAAGCACTTATTTGAAATGTTTAAAAATGAGTTGACCTAGAGAGGTATATTAAATGTTTACGAAATATTGGCAATATCTCTCCACGATTATTCTTTTATCTTTTTCATTACATAAAAACTTTCAAATTTTACAATTTCTGTATATTATTGCCTCCTGTTCGAGATCACAAAAACTCCAAAAAATAAAAGGAAAAAAAATTATATACTAAATTTATTTTGAATGCGGAAAATTTATAGGCTATCTTTCAAATAAAAATTGATCAGGGCCCATTTATTTGGCTTCTCTCTTATTATAACAGTGTTAGGAATGAATAAAAAGGGTACACAGCAACTATTATAAAGATGCATACACTATATATATATATATATATATATATATTTAATGTTGTAGGTACACCTAACAATCAATGGGAAAATTAATCTTATACTATTTATGAACTTTCCTTGCCGATGGAATAAGCTGTCATATATTGACTTTTATTTACCAAGTACCGACTATGTATTCACATATAAGAACATATAAGATTTCATTTAAACACATTACCATAAATAAAGAAAAATGGAGGTTCAAGTAGTTTCTAATGAGATTCTCAAACCCTCTTCTCCAACCCCAGATCATCTTCGTCATTATACTCTCTCTTTCCTTGACCAAATATCTCTTAAAGCTTATAGTCCTTTTATATATTACTATGCTTTGAATGATGATAATCATATCGCCGATATATCCAAAAATCTTAAGAAATCTCTGTCCCAAGCCCTAACCCTCTATTATCCACTAGCCGGACGATTCATCGACGTTGAAAAATCGCTAGAATGCAACGACGAAGGAGCTCTTTTCAAGGAAGCTCGCGTGGTAAACACGAGACTCGGTGAGGTTCTGAAAAGTCCGGTCCCGATAGAACTCAACAAACTCCTTCCATTCGAGCTAGACGAGTTTTCTGAGATTCCGGTCGGAGTCCAACTCAACGTGTTTGGCTGTGGAGGCATCGCTATCGGAGTTTGTGTCACTCACCGGCTCGGAGATGCCTTGTCGTGTCTTAACTTCGTCGGAGACTGGATGGCCATCGCTCGTGGAGAAAAGACCATCAAGACCCTAACTCATCCCGAATTTATTTCGGCCAATATATTCCCGCAAAGAGTCATCGCCGGTTTCGACACTTCTTTCGGCATGGCTAAGAAAATGTGCACCGAAAATGTGACAAAGAGGTTCGTGTTCGATCGCCAAAGTATTGAGTCTCTTCGGTCAGAATACCAAGGCGAGAGCAACCAAAAGCGCCGAGTCTCGCGTATAGAAGCCTTGTCGGCATTCATATGGGCTCGTTTTGCAGCCTCGAATAAGCTTTCCGAGACCGAGCCAGCCGAAAAACCGTACGTGGTACTCGAAGCCGTGAACATTCGTCAGAAGATCGAGCCTTCGCTGCCAAATCATAGCTTCGGTAACTACTACACCACTTCCGTGACGACTGGGTTGATTAAGAGCACTAGCGAAGAGAAGTTCGGTCACGATTTGGCGAGGAAGATCGGGGAGGATTTGAGAAAGGTCGACAAGGGGTTTGTGGAATACCTTAGGGTTTTCGGGGACGATTATTTTGAGAATCTGAAGAGAGAAACGGCCAAGGGTTTGGAAGGAAAGCTTATAGTGACTATCTTCAGTAGTCTATGTAGATTTCCTCTTTACGAAGCCGATTTCGGATCGGGGAAGCCGACGTGGGTGAGCTCAGCGGCAAGGGGTTTTGTCAACGCCGTTGCTTTCATGGACGACAAATCTGGCAATGGAATAGAGGCTTACGTTTGCTTGAAACCTCATCACATGGAAAGACTCGAAGCTGACAAAGAGTTTCTTACTTTTGTATCTCCTTGATGTGAACGTAACTTTCGTGTTTCTTTGTTGCGTATATTTCCAGTGCTATGAAGTTTTGTAGCATCTTTATGTTACTTGACGTGAAAAATAAAATAACCATGGTAAACTTATTTTGCATGCATCATTTAGTCAACTAGTTTGGGTGTGAGTTTTGCTGAAAGAATCTGAGGTTACCTTGCGGAACAACCGGCAAAACTTGCCGGAAATCACCGTCGGAGATAACAATTTTTCCACCAAATGGCAGTGAGCAAAAATTTAAGCCTTGCAATAATATCTATTAACGGCTTCAATAGAAAAGTGATGTGTGATGCTTCATCCCAAATTATAATTGTTGAAATGCGTAGTAATTTGCCAACCGATTGTTTACTCACATTAGATTTTGAATAATATGTGTTTCATATCTAAATTTTTTTTGAATAATTTACAAAATTAATCGTTATTCACATTTGCAACAACAGTGTTCACAAAAAATTTCATCGAAATCAATATTCAAAACCAAAGAAGTTATCACAAAAGCATTCTATGTTCAAGGTACGAAAATTTTAAATTCTAGAATGCAATACCAATTTACCTTTAGTCAAGTTTACAATCTCACTGAGCTTAATTTTATCGACCAAGAATCGGAGAACAAAAATGATGATCACTCCCCTGCAACATCCACCTCCAACAAAAAACCTAAGCTTTGATTAATTTATTTTTATTTTATTTTAAAAGAACATTATGTATTTTCTTTGCTTTTCTTTTTTTCTTCCATATTTTATCGTAGTATTTTGTGATTGTGTGTGTTGATTGTAAAACTAAGGGAAACATTTTCTTTATTTATTTATTTATTTACGAATATGAGACTTGTTTTATATTTATTATTATCACTTTAAACTTTAAAGTATTTAAAGTATGTTAGTTAAGTAATTTTGATTAATTTTAAATTATATTTTTCAAGTAAATCTTTATTAAAACGTGCATATATATACATATGAATGTTAAACATCAATTATAATATGTGGTACCTAGGATAGTCTAGTGGTAATTCCACACCACCTATCTCCACTCCAGTGCAGCTAAGCTGCCTTCAAAAAAAAAATCAATTATAATAGGCTATAAAACTTCGGAGATACAAAAGCAAGAAACTCTTTGTCAGCTTCGAGTCTTTCCATGTGCTGAGGCTTCAAGCAAACATAAGCTTCTATTCCATCGCCAGCTTCATTGTCCATGAACGTAACGCCATTGACAAACCCCCTCGCTGCCAAGCTCACCCACGTCGGCTTTCCCGATCCAAAATCCGCTTCGTAAAGAGGAAATCTACATAAACTACTGAAAATGAACACCAAAAGCTTTCCTTCTAAACCCTTGGCTGTTTCTCTCTTCATATTTTCGAAGTAACTCTCCCCGAAAACCCTAATGTATTCCACAAAACCCTTGTCAACCTTCCTCAAATCCTCTCCTATCTTCCTCGCCAAACTGCGACCGAAATTCTCTTCGCCACTTGTCTTGATTAATCCCGTCGTCACGGAACTACTATAGTAGTTACCGAAGCTATGATTCGGCAACGGAGGGTCCATCTTTGGACGAATGTTTACGACTTCGAGGATCGCGTAGGGCTTCTCTGCCGGCTCAGTCTCGGCTAGCTCCATCGAGGCTGCGAAACGAGCCCATATGAAAGCCGACATCGCTTCGACACGCGATACGCGATGACACTTCTCATTATTCTCTCCTTTTGTTTCGAATTCTGACCGAAGAGCCTCGATGCTCTGGCGATCGAACACGAACCTCTTCGTCACGTTCGTGGTGCACATGTTCTTCGTCATGGAAAAAGTCGTGTCAGAACCGGCGATTATATTCTTTGGAGGGAAAATATCAGCCGAGACGAATTCGGGTCGAACTAGGGCTTTGATGTTTTCTCTGCGGGCGATAGCCATCCAGTCTCCTATGAAGTTTAGACATGACAAGGCATCTCCGAGCCGGTGAGTTACACAAACTCCTACGGCGATGCCTCCGCAGCCGAACTCGTTTAGTTGGATTCCGACTGGAATCTCGGCAAACTCGTCGAGCTCGAACGGAAGGAGTTTGTTGAGTTCGATCGGGACCGGACTTTTCAGAACTTCCCTGAGCTTTGCGTTGACCACGCGAGCTTCCTTGAATACAGCTCCTCTGTCGTTGCATTCGAGAGATTTTTCGATGTTGGTGAATCTCCCGGCAAGTGGATAGTAGAGAGTTAGGGCTTGAGACAAGGATCTCTTAAGCGTTTTGGATATTTCGGCGATATTATCATTATTCAAGGCGTAGTAGTAAATGAAAGGACTGTAAGCTTTGAGAGACATTTGATCAAGGAAAGAAAGATTGTAATGGCGTAGATGATCTGGGGTTGGAGAAGAGGGTTTGATGATCTCATTAGAGACGACTTGTACCTCCATTTTTCTGTGTATATTTATCGTTGGAATGTGTTTTTGTATGGAAGCTGTTATATATATACACATATGATATATATATATATATATATATATGAAGTTCTTATATGTGTATATATAGATGGGACATAAAAGTCGTCTCTAATGAGATACAAAGTGCTTTCAACTCATTATCCGCTAATAAGTCAACGACTGTATGTGACAGCTAATTAATGCGTATTCGATCACATGTATGTGTGTGAAACAATATATACGTTTGTAAAAAATGCAAGTCTAGAGTTAGTCACATGGCCAACTCATTTTACACATTTAAATAAGTGCTTATATAATAATCCAATATAACTAAATTAATTATAAATGATTATTTATCGTATACCCTCATCTTTGAGTCAGTTCTTATTTTATCACCCTATCTTATAACGAATGTTAACTGTACAGTTCACATCAACATGAGAGTCAAGAACGGATACAAAATTTATCATAAATTTACAGTGTGCTCTATAAAATTAGTATTTGGAAAGGAAAAAAAAATAGTATGATTTTAGGTATCATACGATTAAAATAAATACAGTAACCAAATCTTTATTTGTTACTTCATCAAATTATTGTGTAAAAGTTAAAAACTAAACTCGGGTTTCCTCGTTTTCTCACGTAAGTATGCAGCTGAGAGATATAAGAATTTATAACAAAATTTGTTTGTGTCGTCTTTTTCTTTTCTTTTTTTCTTTTGTTGCGTATGTGAGAAGAGATTATAAAATTTTATACGACACCTGGCTGGAGTTAGCATGTGAGCTCCGAAAATCAAGGGCAAGTCATCTTTTTTAAGAGCTCAGAAAATAAGATACTTAAGAGACAATGTTGCTGTATGAGCTGTATCTCAAACATTAGACGTTTTGTTGTGTAGGAGTAAAATATTATAGGCTAAAAATATAACAAAACATCTCGTCAAACTTACAATATCTCTTTCATCGATCAAGATACAGAAAACAATCCCTTGACCAAGCAAGGATACAGATATAACAATATGTATATTACAATGAAAATATTCACCATTTAAAAAAAAAATTGTTACAATAATCTTAATAAGTACATGTATAAATGAGTTGGTCATGTTAGAATAAATACTATGTTTTGTACAATTAACATGGAAGTACGCTATAACAATTTTCTGACAAAAAGAAATCTAGATATAGCTCATAATCGTATAATATTACATATATATGATATAATATTTATTAGCATAATATATTTGTCATTATTATATTTATGTAAGGTTATTTCAATCTTTTATTTATTTAATTAAATAAAAGTTATATATTCAGATTATTATATGTTTCTCTTCATGTATCATTATGAATAACTCTTCATTATTTTCTGTATGAATCCCTAAATCTTCGACATTTTATAAATTATGTGTGTGATCATAACAATATATTTTTAAATAAGATACCGCATGTTATTAAGCTGCCACATCAAAAACTTACTGGCATCATGATTCATGAAGCGATCTCAACCACAATATTTTTTATTGAATATAACCACAAAATTAGTAAGTCATCGTGAATATATAAATTATAGGCCATTGTTCTTCATGAGTTCATGCGGGGATCGACATCTGGAATATCACCTTGCTTGTATATCATTATTTGACAATGTTACAATCTATATATCCAAATAACAACGTATGTTAAGCTGTCAAAATCTAGTCAAATAACATATTATACCTCATAAAGTGATCCTCATTCAATATAAATTATAGGCGATCAAGAAATCTCTTACTACACTACACATCAAAAAACTTGTATCTCATTTCATAAGTCCTATAGCGAAAAGCGAGAAAAATATGGATATTAAAGTAATCTCAAACGAGATGATCAAACCCTCCTCTCCGACCCCAGAAAATCTCCGCCTTTACAACCTCTCTTTCCTTGACCAAATGTCTCCGAGAGCCTATTGCCCTTTCATATACTATTACTCATCGCTGAAACACAAAACTAACGTAAACGATCATCATCATGATCACATCGCTGACGTGTCAAAAAGTCTCAAGGAATCTCTATCCAAAGCCCTAACTCTCTACTATCCTCTGGCCGGCCGTGTCGACGCCGGCTTCGGAAACTTTGTTCTCCGATGCGACGACGATGGAGCTCTATTCATAGAGGCCCGTGCCGGAGAAAAACTCTCAGCCGTCCTCGAGACCCCGGTCAACATGTTTGACCTCAACAAGCTTTTGCCGGTGACCCTCGACGAAATTCCGAAACTACCCCTCGCCGTCCAGCTCACCGCTTTTTCATGCGGTGGGGTCGTAATCGGAGTGTGCGTCGACCACTTCATCGGCGACGCGCTTTCGTCGCTCATATTCCTCCAGAACTGGGCGGCGATCGCCCGAGGCGACGATACGACCTCCCCGGAGTTTATCTCAGGCGAGCTTTTTCCGGCGAATCCCTCCCTCGGAGTTGAGCTCGGAATCTCTTCCGGTGCCTTCAAGGGCATGTGCGCGGAGACCACGACGAAGAAGTTCGTCTTCGAGAGCTCGAAGATCGAGGCTCTTAGGGTTAGGGTTTCAAGGGATCATAATAGTGAAGTAAAACCGGCTTCGCGAGTCTCGGTTCTATCCGCCTTTTTGTGGACTCGTTTCGGACGGTCCATCGGGCTCGGCGAGCCGGGACACCCGGCGAAAGAGTACGCGGTCATCCTCGCCGCGAATATCCGGTCAAAGCTCGACCCGCCATTGCCGAACCACTCTTTCGGGAACTACTACGCTCTCTCGGCCACGACCGGGCCGTTGTTGGCGAGCACCGATCTCGACGGTGATTATCGGCACTGTCGAACCCTAGCTTCGCGGTTAGGGCAAGATTTGAGGAAGATAGACGGAGGGTTCGTCGGGTTCGTGAGAGGGAACGGAGCGGAGTTCTTGAATTCGATCAAGAAAGAGCAAGCTAGGGTTTTGAGCGGCGAGGTGGTAGGGTTTTTTTTAAGCAGCCTTTGTAGGTTTCCGATCTACGAGGCCGATTTCGGGTTCGGAAAACCGGTTTGGATGAGCTCAGCGGCGAGGGGTTTTCAAAACGCTGTTACCTTCTTTGACAAGAAAGATGGTGATGGAATAGAGGCCTTTATTTGCCTCAAGCCTGAAGATATGGCAAAACTTGAAGCTGATCAAGAGTTTCTCTCTTATGCTACGTCATCTCCAATAATTGGTTGATTAAATATTATGTATACAGTAAATATGAACTAGAAAAATGTGTATTCGGTCGGAAAATTTCAGTCCTGAATCTTTGGCCGTAAGCGATGTACTACTATACTATAGCATATGTAATTAATAATTGGAGAATGATAATATCTCTGTACAAATATTTTCTTTTGTTTTCTGAATGACTATATATTACTTTAATTACTGTTGTTATTTATAATAAAAAAAACTTAGACAACAATAATATAACGAAAAACCTAATATTCTATTGAAATTAGACTGTGGAAAGTTGTAAGATTAAAAAACTCGTGACCTTATAAACAATAATTTGTTATTTTATCTCCTTCATGTTGTATCTTTAACATATATCAGACGGTGCCTTCTTTCGGGTTTTACGGACTTGATTAATATCACCAATATAAGTTTCTAAATGAAGTAAAAATGATACGTGTACCAAAATCATAAAAAAAACAAAATTATATCAATACACATAAAATAGATTGAAACAGAAACTATGTAGACAAATTATTATGACAGGAATCATTTCTGTCATGGAATAAGTTTACGTCACGATGAAAATGTTCACATCACAACTTGATCATAGAAAATCACACTTTTTCCACGACGTAAGATATATTCCCGTCGTGAAAACAAGCTTTCATTGAACGCGGCAAAAAATATTTTCATCGCGCGAAGTATACGAAAAGCGTTATTCTTTCATGATAAGACTAATTCTCGTCGTGGAAAATGGTGGAAGTTAACTTTCGTCGTGGAACGTAAAAAACACACAACATTTTTTCTACGACGAAAATAATTTATGTTGTGGAAATGGGAATGTCCGAAATTTTTACAATGGAAAAAAACTTCCTTCAAAAGTCCATCGGGTAATTAAGCAGGTATTTTTTCTGCAACTAATTAATAAGTCCATTTAAATTTTGTAGAAATCTAATATGTGTTTTATGTAACCGTATAAAAAAAATATGTTAACACGTAAAATTAAATATCTTCATTGTTATTATTTTTTTGCATAGATAATTAAATAATTAACTAATTTAAAACATTATATTTTTTTAGTAATTTTTACCCTATTTATTGCGTACAGTTTTACGACACTGATGAATTAAATAAATAACGTTAAGCATTCAATCCAAATTCGATATTTTAGGAAGCTTGTTCTCCAAATTCGAGATGGCGTGTTTGCATAAGGTTATGTATCCATTCCATATGCATAGAAAAACATAAAATATCTTGATTATAGGCTGAATATCGAAGAGAGGCATATTATATTTTGATCACAACCACTTAGAAATGAACCGAATAAGCAAATAAAAGAGATTATCCAGTGTTTATAGGAGTTATTTATTTTAAAAATATGACAACAAAAAAGTTCATGAAAAAAGCTTTGTTTAATGACAAAATATCATGAAAATACTGTTTTTAATGTATAACATGTACTGTCATTTTTTTAATAAATAGCCCTAATTAATTAGATAATAAAAAATATTACTTAAGTCGTACTTTCGGAATAATAATCCTTAAATGAAAAAAAAAATGTGTAAGATGACTTGCAGAAAATTTCATAAATAAATATACTAAGATCCGTGATGACTAGCAATGCTATATACTTACGTAGTAATTATCTCCTAATTAAACAAGTATGGTACTCAGTTTTGGACATTGGAATTTGAGGCTAGCGTGTGTAATGCAATTCAAAGACCTTTGAAGTCAAATGTAACATTGTCCGCAATTTATAAAACACATTAAATATATATATATATATATATATATATATATATATATATATATAATATATATCACTCAGCACGTCAAATTTATCTAATGAGTTCAGTCAGGCCATCACCATCTATAAATAAAGATCACCAAGTTATGTTTTGAAATTTTTACATTATTGGCCATATCCTATGTCTCGGTCTATGAACAATATCTATGTATACATAAATCTGAACAACCGACGTGGAATAAGTTAACAAATTATGATAAGCACTTACATATCTTCATTATTTATTTATTTTTCGTTCTTTTGTAGTAATTTGTTTTCGTAATCACTTCTGTCATACCCATAAAATTAGTAAATTTGATCAGACAGCTGGGCAAGTAATGTTCTTGTATATAAATAGTATATTTTATCCTAAACTGGCGAAAAAGTTTCATAATTTCAAAAGGCTGTTATGTGAAGTTAAATTAAGGTGATTAAAATGGTTGTTCAATTAGTGGGTGAAATAATTTTTTGAACAACGGATTGTTTTTAGGCAGTTTTAATCAAAGTGATAAACAAACAAACAATCAAACTAAAGCGAGTAAAGGACACAAGATAATTGATAACTATGTTCGGCGATATTCAACCTACTTAAGGGGTTGATATTCCGGATAAAAACAATCCACAATATCAATCAGTCAAATGAATAGGAATATTAAGTTTACTGACTCTCTCACAAACACCTGTCTTTGACTCTTCCTGTGGATGTAAATCCGAGCTCCCCTCAGATTCGAGAGTACTCTCTCTCTATGTTTCATCCAATCTTCTCTAGAAGATTATCAAACACACGCACATACAAATTCATATCCAGGCAATGATCACAGAATTGCAAGCACCGAGAGCTAGTTGTCGATGAAAATTTTCAAGGCAAAGAGATTAGCTCAAGGTTTAACGCGGCGTGAATTTACCTAACAAGAGTGTATGACTTAATTCGACTTCAAGGAGCTTTATTAGGTCAACCTATAAATCTCTCGCGAATCTCACACAATTTGAAACCAAATATCCGATAATATATATACTCAATATATTTTTAATTGAAAACTGAGGTTTTCAGCTATATTCGCGCGGGCGGACAATGCAGCACAAGTAACCCGAGTCTTAAACATTTTCTTACAGCTTCGCTCGAACAACTTTAACAAAATTGTTTTGTCAAACCAAACTAGAGAATCCAACACAAATAATTCTTCTTATGGCTTGTAATTTGGTTGATGTTGTTGAAAAGAAGCTACATTTCTTCAGAAGGATCTGCATTATTATTTAGTATCATCTCTTCCAAAACTTATATATAAATGAAGCGGGCCGTAGGGAACATTTATTATTATTTAGTATCATCTCTTCCAAAACTTATATCGAAGCTCGTAAACAATGTGTTTTTCTTAAGATGCTTTAATGCTCTGTATGTGGGTAATAGTTCACACTCTTGTAGAAAAGTTACTAGTTGATGTTTTTCCAATGGTTTAAAACACCATAAACACACATCAGACACATTTTACTTTCCTTGCCTTTTTGTTATCTATAATCCTAGAGCCGTTAGAAACTTTAGCAAATGAAACATCACAAAATGAGCATAGAAAAAAAAGGGAATTCTGATTCCGAACATGGTTGGTGAATTAGAAAGAACTGTATCATCATGCTTCGGAAATACGCCTCGGAAACTGAAAGACGTGGACGTCAAAGATATACTGTGTTAGTATTACCAAACCACCACGGAGAAAACTGAATCATAATGATTAACTATCCTAAAAATCTTGAAACATCAGCTACTATGCAATCTCCAACGTTTCAAGTTGGATCACTTCATACAACAATTCTAAATTTTATGTTTTTTCGACTGATGATTTGGGTTTATATAACGCAAGCATATCAAATAACAAAAAATAATAATAATAAAGGAAAAATCTACAAAAAGAAAGCGTTGAAAATTTGAGATAACAAAGAAAGATCAACAGAACAATGTTCTTCCCTGGAATATTTTGCGCAGCAGATCGGAATTCTATATGATCCGATCCCTTCTATTCTCTTCTTTCTCTTCTCACCCAAGCATCGATTGATCGTCCCCGAGAACCCGAATAACAATAATAATAATAATAATATTAATAATAAATAACCGCATAGACACCCGATCCTTCTGAGCCATTTACTAAAACCCCCTCAACTAAATCAAATTTTTTTTTTCCCAAAAATAAATAAATAATAATTCGAGAGCCAATCGAAGAGTGTGTGTGACCTTCTAGTTGCTCGGCCTCTCGGGTGGAGTTTTTCCGAGAACGAGAACGGCTTCGTTGCTCGAGGCTTTCTTAGCGGCGAGCTCTTCTAAACGCTTCCAAGTGGACTCTCGTCTCGCTCTGATCTCCTCTTCCTTGGCCTCGTCTTCTTGGAACGCGACCGAGCACTCGTTGAAGAGCTCGGAATCGAGGTCCTGGAATATTTTCCGGACGTTTAAGGTGAGGCTGTGAACAGCTTGGTTCCAGTGGTTTCTCGTGTTTCTCTCCAAGGCCGGGAATATTATGGGCAATATTACGCCCCGGTTTTGCTTTATCAAGTTCTCTATGTGGTCGTTGTTCCACAGAAACAGCGCTCTCTCTGCCACCTGTGAAAACGAAAAGAAAAAAAAAACAAAGAAATCAAATCAATCCGAGTTTTCGGTAAACTGGGGTCTATCTTTTTAGCTTATGAGATCAAACAAAGGTGTGATAAACGTGATTTTCTTTTGTTTTAGGTCAAAATATTATTTAATTTGTTCATTTTATAAAACTAATATATTGTAGTTTGTGAATATGTTTGAAGTCGTTTATGTTTTTGAATTTTAAAAAACAAAGCACCAAAAAAAGGATCAAAATGTTTCAAAGACAATAGGTCAGGGACCAAAATGCCACAATCACAAAAACCCAGAGTATGACGAAACATAAGAATTCATTTCCGTTATCACACACGGGTTTCTCAATAATCGAGACTACTATATTTAGAATATCATGGACATCTCTCCAATGGACTCTATTTTAGAGTTGAATCACGGTGAATATAGAGTATGCGCAATTTAATACATAATGTATAAATCCCATTTTATGTTAAATCATGTGAATAATGAAACTCTTATCTTTAAATAAATAAAAAATAAAAAATAAAAAAAAAATAAAAAAATCCTGAATTCTGTTCTGTTCCCTTTGCCCAGATCTCATTTTTTTTTTCCCAGAACAGAAATTCGAATCCAGTCCCGTCGGAACTCTGGTCAGAACGGAACGGAAACCCAGGTTTAATACGGAGTATCACTATTCAACTCAGAATCTCCCATCTTAATTTACTTTTTACGTAATCTATGATCCCATTTTATTCAACTCTACGTACAGGGTGTAACTATTCAACTCCGAATCTCTCTTCTTGTCTTGAACTATTTTTTTACAAATCGAATGGAACTTCATTCCTATCGAAACTAGGCAAGAAAAACCCGAATGCAAATAAATTTTGAAGAGTATGAAAACGACCGAATTCAAGAATATCTTTTTTTTTTTTACATATTCTATAATCCCACTAATTTTGAAAAAGTATGAAAGCTAGGCAATGACTCCTCTTGACTTTGACATATTCTATAATCCCCACTAATTTTTTAACTCAGAATCTCTCTACTTGTCTTGAACTATTTTTAACAGTATATTGAATGGAAGTTCATTCCTAGCGAAACTAGGCAAGAAAGAACCCGAAAGCAAAATAAATTTGATACCTGAAAATGAGAGCTGTTCAAGCACCGGGCGATCTGCCGAAACAATGGAACCATGCATCGCTGGAACTCGGCGGGCTGAGTCGCCTCCAAAACCTCCTCGAGCTCGCCCAAGAACATGACCTCCTTCGAGCTATTCGTGACCGGCCAATACTTGACCAAGCCCCGAATCACCGTGTCGGCGAGCTTGCAATCCTTCTCAACGAACTGAGTCACGCAATACGAAAGCTGTTGCTGATAAGCCACGAGACACTTGGGCTTGTGCAGAGGAATCAGAGCCCGAACAAGGAAAAGCTTGTGCTCTTCCTTGAGCGGGAGAGCGAACCCGTTCACGATGCTTCCCAGGATCTCCAACAGCTCGGCGATCCCGTTGTGCCTCTCGGTCTCGAACACGAATCTGTAAAAGATATTGTTGATGGCTTTTCTGATGAACGGTCTATGGACCATGAATTTCCCGTAGACCCGGTGGAGGATCGTTTTCAAGTACTCCCTTTCCCTCGGGTCCTCCGAGTCGAAGAGCTCCAAGAGTTTGAGGATGAACGAGTGGTCCACGTGGCGCTTCGCCAGCTTGGCGTCGACCTCCGGCGAGGCCACGAATCTCAGAAGAAACTCGTAGACGATCTGGAGGTGAGGCCAAGCGGGTTCCATGGACGGCTCTTCTTCTTCGAGGTCGAAACCTTCGGCGATTTTGCTCTCCCTCGGCGGAGGCGTGAACGATCTGAAGAGATTCGACGAGACCATTTTGATCCCCTCTAGCATCGCGTTCTCCGGAAGCTTCCCGGTTTGGTTCGAGGCCGTGAGATAGTCGACGAGCTCGAGTAAAGTCTGTCTCTTTATCTCCTTCTCCTTGAGATTCTTCGTCGGGTCCGAGAAGTCGAAAGCGACGCAGCAAATCTGGAGCTTCTTGACGAACAAGTTAAGCTTCTCCGAGCTCGGAACGTCCCTGAACGACGGCAAAGCCTCGTACGACGACGACGAGGAAGACGATGATTGTACGGGAACGGCATTTTTCTTCTTCGAAGCTTCCGAGGAGGCGTGATTTCTAGTCAACTCGCCGCTTCTCGAGCTCGTCGAAGTGTTCGAGCTCGGGTTCGGATTCGAATTCTCGCTGCTCTTCGAAGACGACTTCCTGGGAAGCTTGCTGAGAAACTGCTTCAACATACTTAATTGGGATCCCCAAATCCACAGTCACTTCGAAATCCCCAAATTTTTTTAATTTTTTTCTATGAGAACCACTTAAGAAAAGAGCTTCTTGGAATCCTAAAATCCATTCCGATTGCATCCACGAGCGAAAACGACATTTTAATTTCTTAACTCTCGTAGATCACAACGAAAGCCGAGCTTTTACTGCGAGACCTCGTTTCGATTTCGTGCTCTAGTCAATTCCTTGACTGAGAAGACCGAGCTTTTGAGCCGAAAATCAGCGATGACTTTCGCGAATCGAAGTTAGGGATAGCTTTTTTTGCCTTCGGTTGATTCACAGGAAAATCAGAAAGAAAAAAAAATAGAAAGAAATGTTTAATCAATCTTCATTCTCCATTTCGATTCAAATGAAAAGCGGAATCGAATTGCCAAATTGAATATAATAGCAGAATCAAATACAAATATATAAAATTTAAAAAAAAATTCAAAAATCGATGCTTTGGTAACGATAACTACTTACAGAGGAGAATCGCTGATTGTGCTAAGTTTTTTTTTTTTTTTTTTTTTTTTTTGCTCGCTCTTCCTTTTCTCTACTTTTTCTCGTTGCTGTTTGTTGACTCGGAAAAACTTGTTCTTTTTTGTTTTATTTTTTTTTGTTTATTATCTATTATTTGCTCTTTTTAATTTTCAGGGTGATTATTCATTCAATTCGAGATTCTTTTTTTATGTCCTGAGTTGGACCTCTAGAGCCATCACTCAGTCAAGTCAAAAGACAAAGCGTTTGAAGAAAAAAAAAATGTTGGGAAAAAAATTCAAAAATAACAACGAGTCCTTGTAGACATCAAATCAAACGAGTGTGGGATGAAAATAGAAGTTTTCAACAAGGAAATTGATTTTCGGCCCGATTCACGAGTCCCGAACGATCCACTCACGTGATGACACGTGGCAACAAACTGCCACGTGTCATCACGTGAGTGGATCGTTCGGGCTCGTGAATCGGGCCGAATAGCATCACTCTTTCAACAATCCTATTATAATCATTTCTATCCAAAAGGTGATGATAAGAAAAATGCTCTCCGTATAGTAGGTGAAAGTTGACCCTCCCTGAAGTCTACGAAACTGGTCAACGATCATCCCTGTCAGAGCCGGCTCAAAGAAATTGGGGGCCTTGTGCGAGAAGAAAAATGAGGGTCTTTTATAATTATATTTAATGACAAAATATAAAGCAAGAAAATTACACAAAATCCATTTTTCTTGCTTTTTGAGATGCAAATTCAGAAATTAAATCTTTATACTCAAGTTTGTCTAACAATTCTTTTTCAACTGACAAAATAGCAAGTCCACTAAGTCTTTCTTGACACATAGATGACCTCAAATAAGACTTTATCAACTTCAACTTGGAAAAACTTCTCTCTGCGGAAGCAACAGAAACAGGAATAGTCAACATTATTCTATAAGCAACATAAGCATTAGGAAAAGAATCAATATGTTTAATATAATTAAGTATTTTCATCGAATTGCTATCATCATTTTGAAAAACTTCCCTTAAAACCTTTACTTCAGAAAATAAATTCAAACCATCTAAATCAGAATTTCCATCATACCTTAAAAAACATTCAAGATTCAAACAATATTTTTTCAAAGTATCTTCATCTAATAGCTTAAGTTTTTTAAAGTTAAACAAAAAACCAAATAGATTTTCAAATACTTTAAATTGTTCAAATCTAGTTCTAAGAGAAGTTAAACCAACCATCTCCTATCATGTTTCTCTCCATTTGATAAATTTCTTACATAATGAGAAATTGCAAAGTGTCTAGAATTTTCATCTTTGGGAAAAATTATATCACTTTCACGTATTGGACCTTTCTCTATTACTAAATTTTTTGACTTGTTATCTAAATTTTTCCATCTTCCCGGATCATAAATACGACTCAAGTCATCAATAGTTTCTTGATTTTCATTATCATCTAGTGTATTCTCAATTTCATGGGTATTCTCTACAATTGGGTCAGTGCTATCGCCTAATACTTCTTCATTTATTTCTTCATTCGATTATGGTTGCTTGAATTTGCTTGATCTTTTTTATTGCTTAAAACAAATTTTTCAATTGCTCCTTTTTGTGATTTAACAAAGCTTTCTAATTTTATTTTTTTTTTTGAATTTTTTCATATCCCGATGGGTATTTTCTATTCGACATATCTAACACTAATTACTAAAATGCTGATATTAAAAAAACGCAACACACACAAAAGCAAAACTTATAATATAAAAACTAATAGAAAATAAATAGTAATAAAAAATAATAAGAGAGAAAGATAAAACCCGGAAATATTGAAATAGCTTGGTATCTTGATCTCTTCTCCTTGTAAACCTGAAAATAAAACAATAAGAAGTTGAGTTTTTTTTTTTTTAAATATGAAAATCTCCTGATCTTTTTTTTTTTGGCCACTTGAACGTTTTTTTTTTTTTTTGTAACTTTTGAGTATTGTAAAAGCAATTGAATTAGACAAGTATAAATAGGAGGATAAAATATCTATTTAACGGTAAAAAAAAAAAAAAAAATCAACGTCCAGAGCATTCAAACCCTTCAAATCGCAGCATCCAAACCAAGAAAATCGCAACAAATTTGGGCATTTAATTGTTTACCGTTATGCAAGTGACAACCATGTATAATAAATGGCCAATGGGCTTATTCCTAAAAATAACTAAGCCCACAATCACAATCAGACTGCCCAGCCCACAATCACAATCAGCAGGAGACTTCTTTTACGTTAGGCTCTTTTTCCTTTTTTTTTTTTTTAATAAATCAGAGGGCTGTCCTTGGGTGGGGGCCTTGGGCCTTTGCCCCACTCTCCCCACCCTTGGGCCGGGCCTGATCCCTGTGAGCTCCGACGGCTCCTTTTGGGACAAGAAGGTCCTTAGGTTCACATACCTTAACCCCAAGGGTTCCAAGCGCCACCAGCTTCACAATCCTTTCGAAGACGACGAAGATGACGCCGCTGAAATAGAGGAAGTTGTCGCCCAAACCTCCATTTTGTTAGCCTCTGATCTGAACCTCGGCAAACCTGAAACCACCCCACCGATCAGAGGATCCGATAACGTTCTTTTGGGGAAGCTGATTTCCTGGAAACCTTGTGGCAAAAGCACTATCTCTGCTATCCTTAATCGAGCCTGGAAAACTGCCCAACCCTGGGCCATCTCAGAGATCAAACCGGGTCTCTTTAGATTGTAGTTTACCCTCAAAGACGACCTGGAAAATATTCAAAAACGAAGCTCTTGGACTGTTAAAGGAGCCCAGTTTATTACCCAACTTTGGCCAGAACGATCTACCTTAGATGAAGTGAAATTCCGATCTTGCCCATACTGGATCCGTCTCTCCGGCCTTCCCCGGAGATGGTCAATGACCACTGTCTTCGCCGAATCGCAGCCACCTTCAGAGAGGTCCTGGAGTGTAGGGTCAACAGAGGAGGTCGGTTTCGTCATTCGGTCCGCTTCAGAGCCTCAGTTCCGATCAGGCGCCCCATCAAGGCGGGCTTCTTCCTCGACAGGGGCGATAACAAGTTCTCGTGGGTCCAGGCAAAGTACGAAGGTTTGGGCTCCATCTGCTTCAGGTGCGGTACCCTCGGACACGGCCAATCGGACTGTTCCCACGCAGAAGACACCCTGATCGAGAATGAGGGTTTCAGGAAGATTCCCATGTTTAGTGAATGGATCCATGCGTCCTCTCCGATCGAATCTTGTTTCTCCAACGGAGGTAGAATTCCTCTCCGCCGTGAAACCCCCCCCCCCCCCCCCCCCCCCCCCTTAGATGAAGTGAAATTCCGATCTTGCCCATACTGGATCCGTCTCTCCGGCCTTCCCCGGAGATGGTCAATGACCACTGTCTTCGCCGAATCGCAGCCACCTTCGGAGAGGTCCTGGAGTGTAGGGTCAACAGAGGAGGTCGGTTTCGTCATTCGGTCCGCTTCAGAGCCTCAGTTCCGATCAGGCGCCCCATCAAGGCGGGCTTCTTCCTCGACAGGGGCGATAACAAGTTCTCGTGGGTCCAGGCAAAGTACGAAGGTTTGGGCTCCATCTACTTCAGGTGCGGTACCCTCGGACACGGCCAATCGGACTGTTCCCACGCAGAAGACACCCTGATCGAGAATGAGGGTTTCAGGAAGATTCCCATGTTTAGTGAATGGATCCATGTGTCCTCTCCGATCGAATCTTGTTTCTCCAACGGAGGTAGAATTCCTCTCCGCCGTGAAACCCCCCCCCCCCCCCCCCGGAGGAAAACGCTCCCTCTGATCTTCCAGGCGATAAGGCGCGCGTTAAGCCCACGCGTGAGAAGGACAATTCCTCCAAAGGTACAGCCCTCGATCATCGCGCCCGGGACAGCTCCGTCCTCAACGTCTCTGATGCCTTACCACCCACGTCGCGGACCTCGAATCGCTGCGTCAATATTTCCTCTCCAGGATATGCGGCCTCAGATCTCTCTTTGAACAAAGGAAAAGAAGCCTTATCTCTTACCCCTTCATCCGTTGCTTTACAGACCTACTCTAAAAAGAGGTCAGAAGTCAAACCTCCACCTCATGGGCCCCAACCCAAACCCAGCTCAAAAAAGCCTTCACCCCTTTCAGGCCCTTGTCCCTCCCAGATCACCTTGGGCCCAAAACATCTCACTTTATCCCAGGGCCCAAGTATCTCCCAAAATCCTCTGAGCCCCACTGGCTCTGCCCCAAATACCCCCCAGGCCACCCACAGCGAGATTTTCTTTTCTCACTAAGGTTCTCAAAAATTCCTTCACTGAGATCAATTCCCCTCTTACGTCCAGCAACTCCAGACCAGGTCTAAAAACCAAGCAAGCTAGCTCAGAGAAACCGACTTCGCCTCAGAAACGCCGTCGCACTTCCTCGAGCCGCCCTACCGACTCTCAGCATGAAGACCGAGCCCCGGCCTCGACCATTTCTCCTCCTGATTTGGACGAGCCCACTACTAAACTTCTATCGGCGCCCCCCATGTACCGGGGCGACCGGTCACAATGATTGGCTTATTTTGGAACGTCTTCGGGCTTGGCGGCCCGGAGACGATCAACGCTCTCACTCACCACATTCAAAGACACAACCCGGACTTCGTTTTTCTTTCGGAACTAAATCCACCAAGCACCGTATGGATTGTCTACGTTTGAAACTCGGTTTCGGCTCTTGTCTTAGTGTGGGGAGTGAGGTTAAAAGTGGAGGCATCGTTTTATTTTGGAAAGACGGCATCAATCTTAGAATCGGCTCCTATTCAAAAGCTCACATCGAAGCTTCGATCACCGAGGATGACGGCGCTTGTTGGCGTGTTATGGGCATCTACGGCAACCCAAAACCGTCTCTAAGGAAATTCACTTGGGAGCTCATTTCACGGGTTCATAAGCTTGCTAGTGGCCCTTGGTTATGCGGGGGCGACTTCAATGAACTTCTATACAACTCCGAGAAGAAATGTGGTGTTAGAAAATGCCCGAGTCATATGGGGGCATTTCGCGATGCCATCGACGAGTGCCAACTCGAGGATTTGGGGTACGTCGGGGACCCTTTCACTTGGAGGCGAGAAAACCCAGGTGGCGACACCACCCTCGAGCGTCTCGATCGCTGCGTGGCCAACGAGGAATGGCGTTCCTTATTTCCCCAAGCCACCATCATGCACTTGGACCTTTGGGCTTCCGACCACCGGCCCCTTCTCCTCTCTACGGTCGGCCCTTTTACCCGGATCCCAAGGTTCACCCGTCGCTTCACTTTCGAGAAAGCTTGGTGTGAAGAAGATGAGTGCAAAGCAATAGTCACTCACCATTGGAACACCTCGTTCTCCTTGTCCCTCGCCCTTTGTGCCTCCGCCATTTCTTCATGGGGGAAAAAACGCTTTCATGAGCTATCTTCCGGCATAAAAAAGCACAAGCTCAACCTTAGCCGCTTAAACGACTCCTCTACTCCTTACGACCCCGTATCCATTCGTCAGGAGGAGATTGCCCTCAACTCCCTCCTAGCCAAAGAGGAATGTTATTGGAGGCAACGTAGTAGCGTGGCTTGGCTCCGAGAAGGCGACCGCAACACCAAATTCGTCCACCGGAAAGCCTCTAATAGACGGAAAAAGAACAAAATCGTTGGCCTCTACGACGAGGACAACCGATGGACCGAGGATCCGGCATGTGTGGAAGGTATTATCTCAAACTACTTTGTCAATATCTTCTCGTCGACTAACCTTTCTTCGAGAAATATTGCTCGTGTTACCCATTGCCTAGACTCTTGCATTCCGGAGGAGACGAACCTTTGGCTTACCTCGGAGTTTACTAGAGAAGAGGTCCGCGCGGCTTTCTTCAACATCAACCCCATTAAGGCCCCCAGGAAAGACGGCTTCTCCGGCCTCTTCTTCCAAAAGTTTTGGGACATCGTGGGAGAGAGCATTACCAAGACTTGCTTAGACATCCTTAACCACAAAAGGAGCGTCGGGGCCCTCAATGAAACTCTCATCGCCTTAATCCCCAAGGTCAAGCACCCGACGAAACCACAAGATTTTAGACCCATAAGTCTTTGCAACATGATATACAAAGCCATCTCCAAATGCATATCCTCTCGTCTCAAATGCACGTTGGAGAAGGCCATCTCCGAGAATCAAAGCGCCTTTGTAGGCAACCGTCAAATCTTCGACAACGTCATAATCGAGATCGAGGGTACCCACACCATGAAGAGGGGTCGATTTGGCAATGGTAAATGCGGAAGTCTCAAACTCGACATGTCCAAGGCCTTTGATCGTGTGGAATAGGATTTCATAGAAGCGTGTATGGTGAGGCTTGGTTACGCCAAGGATTGGATTGAACTCGTTATGAGATGTGTGCGCTCCGTTCGCTACTCCTTTATCCTTAACGGAGAAGTTAAAGGAAACATCACCCCGAGTCGGGGTCTTCGCCAAGGGGATCCCTTTTCCCCGTTCCTTTTCCTTATTTGCTCCGAGGGTCTCTCCGCCTTGTTTCGCCGGGCTGAATCGTCGGAAGCTATTCACGGCCTCCGCTTTGGGTATCACGGCCTTCAAGTCTCACACCTCTTCTTCGCCGACGATAGCATGATCTTCTTCCGGGCCACGGAAAGAGAGGGTAGAGAGGTCCGGGAGTGCCTCGACTCTTATGCCCGGGCATCCGGCCAACTTATCAATTTCGAGAAATCTGAGATTAGCTTCGGGAAATCGATCAAAGCTAACCTTGGCAACCTTGTGGCCCGCGCCATCGGAGTCAATATTACCAGTGGCCATGATAAATATCTCGGTCTACCTCTCTCCTACGGTCGAAGCAAAGCCGAAGTTTTCCGATTCATTCGGGATCGTGTGTGGAACTAGGTCAAAGGTTGGAAAGGTACCTTCTACTCGACGGTCGGAAAAGAAATCATCATCAAGGCTATCATCCAAGCTATTCCTAGCTACGTCATGCATTGCTTCAAGCTCCCTAAAGGTCTTATAGACGATCTACACAAGCTCTCGACTAACTTTTGGTGGGGCTCCGACGAAGAAAAAAAGAGGACTCATTGGGGAAAATGGGACAAGTTGTGCACGCGGAAATCTCTAGGAGGTATCGGGTTCCGCAATCTAGAATGGACCAATAAATCCCTTCTTTCTAAGACCGGATGGAGAACTATCCGGAACGCGTCCTCGCTTGCTTCCCGGGTCCTTAAAGAGAGTTATTTTCCGAACTCATCCTTCCTCGATGCTCCGGAATCCCGCCATGCCTCAGATCTTTGGAGAGGGCTTCAATGGGGCAAAGAAGCCATTATCCTTGGCTCTAGGTGGAGAATCGGTGACGGCCGCGCCGTGGATGTCTACCGAGACCGTTGGTTACCCCGTCCGCGGAATTTCTACATTCGCCGGAACGTCTCTACCCCCACCGACCTTCTTGTGGCGGACCTAGCTCTCCCTTCCGGAGATTGGAACGTCCCTGTCCTTCACTCCCTCTTTTGTGACGACGACATCGATGCCATCCTCCGCCTCCCCGGCACCTCCGACTCCTCCCCCGACGCCCTTTGTTGGCACCACACGAAAGACGGCGAGTACACCGCCAAAAGCGGATATTGGGTCATTGCGGAATCTTTCCAACCCCCGAAAGATTCCTCGACGCATAATACAAGGCTCTGGTGGACCAATCTTTGGAGGACCCGTGTCCCTCCCAAGGTTCGCTCTTTCCTATGGAAGCTTTGCAGGAATTGGATCCCCACAAGCCGGAACCTCGCTTCCCGAGGCATCGACTCGACGTGCTTCCGGTGTGCGAGAGAGGCTGAATCCTCTTACCACGCCATATGGGGCTGCCCGGCAAGTAAGCCCCTATGGAAAAAAATAGGCTGGTGGTCAAGGCTAAAGGCCTCCTTCTGCGGCGACATGGTCGGTTTCTTATCCCGGGCATGTGACCTCCTCGCCGATGACGAGTTCGACATCTTCGCTATGCTAGCCTGGTCTTCTTGGAATCGTCGGAACGCGGAAGCACACGGCAAAAAAGTTCTCTCTCCGGAGGACACCATCAACACCGCCCTCGGTTTTCTTGAGGATCATCGGGTCAACATCATCTCCGACGCCGCCACAACCCCCCCCCCCCCCGTCTACCTCAGCCTTCCCGCTAGCCTCCGCCGGGACCGTCATTCATTGCCCTCTCTACGGATGCCGCCTTTTCCGCCAATGGTCGCCGCTGTGGCCACGGGTGCATCTTCCGATCAGCTGACGGCTCGGTCTATGGCTCCTTCATTGCTCCAGCCAACCCGAGTCCCAGCCCTGCGCTCGCCGAAGCTCTCGCCATCAAAGCCGGAGTCCTCACAACCCATCAGCTCGGCCTCACGGACCTCGTCGTCCAAACTGACTGCCAGTCTTTCACGAAGCTGCTCCGTGCCCCGTCCCTTTCGATGACCGAGATCGGCCGTGTCCTCACCGACGTCTCCGCTGCAGCCTCCAGCTTCTCCTCCTTCTCTGTTATTTACATTCCTAGATCTTATAACTTGGCAGCCCATGCCCTTGCCAAATATGCCTTAACTTTCAACTCCAAAGTCACTTGGTGTAATTTTGCCCCTCCCATTACTTGGGACATTATATTGGCTGATAAGCCTCAATGAAAAGTCTCAGACTTTGTTTAAAAAAAAAAAAACAATCCTATTATTGCTTAAATGTATATCACTAATCATGTTCAACGTGCCTTTTTTTCCTTTCATAACTCACCCGGATATGTAACCATCGTGACCAATATATTAGTTATTCGTGATAAATTAAAATAAATAAATAAATAAATAAGCCTCGTCCTCTCTAGAGCAGACCCAAAAATATTATTGATAAACATATTCAGTCTTACGGTGTCATATGCAATAGAGAAAACTCGACCACCAAACCAAGCTCAAGTTACAAATAAGGCCATGTTTAGCACGAGCATAAGCAACATATATTTTTTTTTTCAGGAGGAGGACAATAATTGAAACTAATGTTACAAAAATCGTTGCATAATTAAAAATATCGATCATTGAGAGATGAATTTTGTTAATGATGATTTGACAATCTAATTTTAAGACTTGTTTGCTAATGAATTAGGTTAACGAAAGCAATAGCTTCCGCCATCATAAGATTGAAGGAAACGTCTACACAGAACGCCGAAACTTTGACAGCTTTGAGACCGCATCTCTTACAATCAAATCTATTCTCACTTTATTACCATTTTTCATGAAAAAGCAGCGCCAACATTTTTTTTTTAGGAGAGAGACAGCTTCCATATCGTGTTTTCCATGCTCTTCGTCGTGCCACACAGTGATCTGAACTTCGTCTAGTTGATGGTATTCGTTGTCTTAAAAGAGGCGAGATAGCCTTAAGCTCAATTATCGACATAACATATTCACACCTTTGATTGTTTCTCCATTTTCCATACTCTCCATCAAACAATGATGATTTGTTCAACAACTAAGGAAGGCTAACTGTTAGAAGTAACATGGGGTTCCATCTCAAAACCAATTGGTATTGAGTGGAGTAACCCATGAACCTTATAAAGGGCCCAAGATCGTAACACCCAACCGATGTGGGACTCCTTGATACACCCCCTCACGCACACAGGCTCAGGCACACTTTGTGGCACAGGCACGGGTAGCGTGAAGTAGGCCCCAGGTAGCCCACAACCGAGAATGGGAGGCCCGCTCTGATACCATGTGAAAGTATCATGGGGTTCCATCTCAAAACCAATTGGTATTGAGATGGAACCCCATGTTACTTCTAACACTAACTCATAATGATTACAAGACATTAAAAAAAAAAATTTAAATTCATGTCAATAGTTGTCATGAGAACTTCCAAGTTTAAAGAGCATGTGACTAACGCATACGATGCAACGAGTTGCAGCCACAAAACGAGTGGAGCGTAGATTCATTTGCGAGGCCATACATAGGGAATATTTTGATCATCAAGATTCTATGGATATTTATATTAACCATCATAGGGATCCAACCGTGTGACACTTAATCGATGATGTTAAAATGATTTTTGTCATAAGACTTGGCGTTTTCGTAATCAATGGAGTTCACTCCACATGTTTTTATCGATATATATTTCAAGAAAATGCAAACTGTCTGTTTGATTTCCAAAATTTTAAAAATATCGCATATATATATATATATATATATATATATATATATATATATATATATATATCAATAAATTAATATACTCCGATATGAAAACAAATCATATAAAAAATTAACACATTTAAAACTTTAAACCACTCAAATTGAAGGTTAATATATGTTAGTTAATAGTTTATAAGGTATATACATATTAATATTAATTGCGAAAATAAAAAGATATAATCTAAATGTAATTTTTTAATTAATTATCACATAATTATAATTAGCTATTTTATTTATTCTTGAAATTTTAACTACTTTAAAATTCTAACTCTAACGATATTTTATTTTTGAAATTTGTCCAAGGAAGAACAACACAAAGCTATGTTGTGTGAGTTTGGAGGAAAAACGACATAATTCACTTTTGTCATTTTTTGTCGCAGCTTTTGTTTCTCTCTTTGGAGACTCTGTGTTAAGCTTTTTTTTACATTAATATGTCATATCAATAATTATTTTGCTTAGAACTCTCTTGACTTTTCTTCCTGCCAGACTTTATAATTTTTTTTTTTTAAAGAACACTTTCTTTTATTGTAGTTTTTTTTTTTCTTTATCTGATTTTGTTTCGTTTTCCGAGTTCATTGAATTCCTTCCGACCTCCGAAAGTGAAGACAAATTCGATAAAGCATACTTTTTTGGTCCCCCCTAAGTCAATTTCGATAAAAATTTCGAAAATAAATGGTTGGACATAAATACAATTATCTGATTTTTCATATCAGGTCTTGTCTAAGTCTTTCTCTCTCTCTCTCGCGCGCACAAAATTTCTACATAATTCAGTGCAAAGTTGAACAAAGATTTTATGGGCAGCTCTATTTATAGTTTTATACCAAAAATAATGGTAGCGCAGCTATCGCTACGTGATACGCACGCGCGTGCGTGTCACATAGAATTTATGTTTTACATCGCAGAAGCTTAGTTTACCAACCATATAAATATGTAGACACGTGAGTCTACTCATACTATTAAATATATATATATATATATATATATATGTTTTATAATAATGAGACCCAAAACAATTGAAATGCAGTCAATTTTGAATTTCCAGGCTCTTAAGCTTACCGGCTCTTTCAAGGCAGAAATTGAATTCAGATCCTATCACTTTTGTACCTCATTCCATGTCACTCTATATAAATTATGACCGCTCATGTGTTTTTTAAACTTATTTTTAATGTTATTCCACCACGACAAATGATATGTATAAGTTAAATTGACATTAAAATAGACTTTTTTTAGGGAAATAAAATAGAAAAAAAATATACTTACTACTAAATAACTACAATGCTTCATTACATTTTGTTCGGGATGGGATATTAATCAAAGTGCCTTTGTAGCTGGAGACAAATTACTGAATTAGTGATAATATCTTGTTCGGTTTCTATTGCTATCATTTGATGAGGTCGCAAAATAAAGGAAATTAAAGTCGGCATCGATGCGCTTAACCTCAACATAAACAAATTCTACGACTGTATCTTAGCTCGATTATGGCGGGGTTGTGATTCAGTCCTCTTTGGATTGCTCGGGTGATGGGTTTTGTAACAACGGTGTGCTTCTCGATTTCGATAAACAAGCACATATTCGAGCCTTTTTGAAGTGTCGTGAAGCCTCTGTCAAGGTGACCCATTATCTTCGTATCTATTCATTATTTGTACTCAAGTTTTTTCTCTCTAATCCATGAGCATATTCATCATGTCTACATCCACATTGTGCAAATTTCTCGAGACGGTCGGGGAAATTTTGCATCTATTCTTCGTTGATGATAGTCTCGTTTTCTTTAGAGAAACCACGCGGGAACACCTATCACTCGTGAATAGTAGCTTAACTATATTATCCGGACAAATTGTAAACTTCAAAAAAGCCACGAGTTCAACCAATTTCAACACAGTCAAAAATTTGGTGGGCATCGACATTTACCTTTGGGGCGCTCCCAAACTTCACTCTTAGATACAAGTCTTCAATTCGAGTACCTCTAAACCAAGGCATTAAAACGGAACAATGCTTGGGAAACAAAAACCTTCTTAACCCAAAGAGACTAATTAAGGCGGTGGTCCAATCCGTCCAAACGTGCATTGTGGGCAGTTTTCAAGCCCCGATCAGCATATGTAAGCAATGGCAGAGTTAGAAACTAAAGTTAGGGGGCAAATTTGAAAAAAAAAACAATTCGGGGGGGACAAATTTAAAAAAAATCATATAAAGTTGGGCTAAAATATAAAAATTGATACAAAATTTAGGGTAAAATTTATAATTTTCAAAAGCCCTGGTATGTAAGGAGATTGAGAGGTTGTGTGGAAACTTTTGGTGGGGCTCAAAGGATGGGGAAAAAAATTACATTGCTATAAAAGATTGTATTTCTAAATTGGTCTTGGTCCTAGCCAATATTATACAAGCTTCTCTTCCTCAAAAATCATAATGCGTCATTACAGAATTATTTTTGAAGCTTAAACTCGTTGCACATAAGATGAGAATTACAAACCATAAATTGGGCAAGAAAAATTGCTAGCAAACTTTTTTTTCCCCTTTCTTTCTACCGGATCACAAACTACACTCAGCTCTGGCTTCAACAAACGCTTGGATCGATGGTTCTCTTCCGAGAAAATCCGAGAGGACTTCGATAGGTTCCTTTGCTCCCCCGGGGGCCAAAACCTTCACGATATTGAAACTCATTTATTCAGGTTATCAACGAAAGTTTCGTTTACACCAATGTTCAAAATATCGATACCGATACCCATACCGAGGTTCTGATTTTACGGATATATCGAGTATCGACGGATATATCGACGAATATTCTATAACAATTTTAATACCGACTACCGATTATATCGGTGATATATCGATGATATATCGATTATCGACGGATATATCGACAAAAATCTTATAACAAAATATAATAAAATATGTACCACTATTTATATTTTTAAATTTCTAATAAAACAATCAAATTTAAAATATACCTATAAGCTATAACTTTTTTCTTATAGATATACATTATTAATATTTACATTACTTTCTCAATATTAAAAAATGTAATAAAATATTTTTTCAAAGAAATTGTAATATTTTTTCTACTACATTACAAATATTCTTTAAAATAATAAAAAAAAGAATAGTATTATATATTTAATTATTTAGTCTATTAGTAATTTAGTATAGATATTATATATATAATACGTTATGTATCATACATATATTTATATGTATAATAAAATATAAATAAAGAAATATTGATAATATCATTATACTAAGTAAAATTAATAAGTAAAATGTATAAATAATAAGAAATAATAAATAAAAAATAAAATAAAAAAAAATAAAATAAAAAACGATATTTTCAAATTTGGACGATATTTTGTCGATATTTGTCGATATTTTGGATTTTTTAACTAAACGATATTTTGTCGATATATCATCGATATTTTACCGATATTTATAAAACGATAACGATTACAACGGATATTTTACCGAGACTCTTCAAAAAACGATATATCGGCGATATATCACCGATATATCCCCATATTTTAAAGTAAACTTTACACAACTACACTAACACGAGATATTTCCAAGATTCAACTATACATTCTACCAATAATTTAAGCCTTGGCCTATGGGGGCTTGAACAAGGAATCCCTGGGAAGAATAGTTAAAGGTGATTCAGTTTGATGAAAATCTCTTAGGCATGTACCTGATTCCGAAACTGCATGCCTACATACTGATTAGAAAGGTTGCCCCGGAACTTTGAAGAAAATATATCAGCAGCAAAAACCTGCAACTTTGAAATATCAGCGATGGCCATGATGAACAATATCAACATGATTATTATAATTATTTTGCACAATCATTTGCTGGTATAATGTTTCAAGGTACCTCGCTCCAGACACGACTGTAACAGGCAGCTTCATAACCAATAGCACTACAAGGAAATCGTGATGCTGGGTTTGTTCCCTCCAACACTGGCAAGCCTAACAAAATCTGAGCCAAAACCGAAGGGTAAAAATTAATAAGTGAAATAGTGATGTGAGAGATCTGTGAGTTTCCAGAGTAACAAGTTTATACGTGAAGATCTATGTACCTTTGGATGAAGATGTTTGAATAACTCAACAATGTCAACGTTATCAGCAGAATGTATAATTTGATCAAACAGGCCTGAAAGTGGAGATAATATTTTACTTATTCAAGTTAAGATTGTGTCTGCATATTCAAAGCTATTATTGTCTAAACTCGGTAATGAAATAGCTAAAATCAAATCTTCTCTCTATCGCCTTGGTTGTTTCCTATCTTTCCTTTATTCAATATATGACACAATCAATCCTTTAGTCTGAATCGTTTGGAAAAGCATACACGTGAATACACAAAGCAGATTCTCTAAAACCCTACAAGAACGAAACACAAGCGTGAATAGAGAGCTTACAATAAAAAATTTCTTGCTTCATTTTGATGGCTGAAAATGAATATCGCCATCTTTTGAGAGATTTACATATGTCATCCTTAATGGGCCTTGTAATGTCCTGCAAATCATTAAGTTCAGATGGTTTCTCAATAAGTAAGAAGAAAAAAAATCATTTTTTTTTCTCTATAAAGGGGCGGGCCCGTACCTGATAAAAGCCGGATATCAACTTCAAAGAAGAACTCTCATAACACCTAAATTTAGCACAAGAGATTCATGAGTCACTTCTGGTTTTTTCCAACCAGTATAATGAGAAATGATCAGTGATTTACCAGTTTTCTAGCACCTGAGATGGGACCTCTACAAAATCTGGATCATAGCCCAATCCAGAAAATCTTGCAAGGGACGAACGATTGCATATGTGTTGGACCTAAAGGACATTATTAGTAATCAATTATCAGAGCCATATCAGTGTAACATTTAGAAATCTTATGGAAAATTTGTAAGCTTCCATAAAATCAACAAAATGATTATACCAAGTTCTGGATTCAGAAAATGTAAAGGAGAAATGTCATACCACATGGCCAAACTCATGAAAAAAATTGACCACTTCAGAGAATCGTAACAGTCCAGGGTTTCCATTCACTTCCTTTTTAAATTGAGATATCAGCAAGACCACTGGTATCTAGTCACAGAGACAAAACAGTAAACCAATTATAATGTTGGATCAGCTAATATCCAATCCATAGGATCGTCCTCATATAACAGAAACTAAATGATCGCCGAAAATCGAAGGAAAGTTATCTGCAAAACACAAACTTTCCAAAGAGGTTCATTAAAGTAAATATAACAAAGATATGATAGAATGCCTGAATATATATACAGGAAAACTCCTGCTACGAAATGTCTGAATATCAAGTATAATAATTCCACATTAAAGATTAAACATGATTAGCGACAGCGTACAAACCTGCCGTGTAGCATTGGCTAATAATGCACCATTTTGTAAACCCACGACACATGTGTGATTGTACTTCCCTTCCCTGTTCAATTAAACAAAATGTAAGCAATTTCGGCCAACCTTGAATCACTATAACGAACGAAAAAACCCCAAAAAGATAATCTGTTAACCTTGTGTACATATCAAGGTAGAAATAACCCACAAGTTCCCCCGAACTTGAGTCAAAAACTGAATATACACGAACATCAGTGTGCCAAACTTCGGAATCTACCATCTCCTCGAACCTTAAACCTGTGAAACAAATAATATATAGTTGGATCGGTAATATAAACAGGGCTATTTCAAATTAAGTTTTGGGAGTAAAAACATAACTACAGCTTTTTACATACCAAATAGGTCTTGGACGATTTTGAAGATTCCCGATAGAACCAGATTGACAGGAAAGAACTGCTTAAGATTCCCAAACTCCAAATTAAATTCTTGATCTTGGACTTTTTTCACATAGTACGCTAGATCCTCAACTCCAAATGGAAGGTCTCCTTCCTCTTTCCTCTGATAACGTAAGACCCACTGAGTGAGAGAGAGTCGAAGAAATAATACCAATGCATGGGAAATATAAAGTGAATCTCGGAAATTTAACCTTCGATTCCTTGAGCATATTGAGCTCATTGTTAGCCAAGTCAGTCAAACTACTGGAAATGTCCTCTAAGAACTCCAGAACCTGGACGTACACACGTTTCAAAATCAATCAGCTGCAAAGAAAACCACTGAGAAGTGAGCTGGAATTACTCTTTTTTTTAAATAATACAGCTTCCAACCTTAGATGGTGTCTTTGCCATTCTGCGGTCAACAGCATACTCGGCATAATTTTCATAACCTAGTAACCGAGCAAGCTTGTGGCGCATTTGAACCTAAAGCACAAGGAAGATCGATATCAATTTTTTTATGACTGCTACGATATTTAATTAACGTGAACGTGACAGGCATGATTAAAAGAACGGACAAATTACTCGATGATGAATTTTCAAAAAAGAATCAATTGTCGTAAAGATAGTTGACTAGACCTGAAATCCTGGTTATATATTTATCACTCTGCTCCTACCAATTATACCATGGAGGTGATGGTACTCTACAAAACCAATTACAAGCCATCCACTAGGTTATGAGTATCCTTGTTGTACTTGTAATTTGGCTTCTATTTTGGAATTCCAGAACACATTGGAGGGTTTATTCAGTAAACTTAGATCTCTTCAAAACATATATACATATACATGTGTATATTGAAAGAACAAAATCATACCAGATCTTCTAAGACGGATATATTGACTTGTCCGCACCGCTTTCCATAAGCGACTGCTACGATCTTCCTTGTATTTCCCACCTTAAAACAACCAAAGCAAACAGTTTATATATTATTTTCACACAAAACTATTATACAATGACACAGAGAAACTTAAAAACACCAAGTGTAGGCACCACTAAAGATGCGTCTAGTTTTCTACCTCGCAAGTAATAACTATGTAGGGTACAAAACTAAGTAATGTGTCAACTATTCAGCATGAGTTTACATTGCACCTATTTAAATATATTGAGTTTTATCCACACAGCATATAGTAGATACTTAAAATCCACAATGACTTGACCTTTCTTTCTATATAATTTTGTCCATATTTGAACACTTACAAGGCTGTTTCTCAAGCAATAAATGATTTCCAATGTGACGGTAATTATTGGCCGTTAGAAAATAAATTACCAAATCTATTTAAATACATGATAAATAAACTGAATAAATAAAAGAAACAAACCAACTATTTCAAAATTTGAAACCGCACCTTACAAAGTTCCAGAACAGCAGCAACATGATACCTTTTTAAACTGATCTTGAACTTTCCATTTCCAGTTTTGTTTAAGCTCTGCAAATTTATCAATCCATACGAGCATAAGTCAAATTTAGGCAAGCAATAAACTAATTTCATGAATGTCAAAACAAAACTCATGATAAGATCCTTTCTCCTTCATATATATAAATAATTGTATATTCGCTAAATTCCAATGCAACTGAAGCATAAACTATTTAGGAAACTCTCTAAGTGGTCGACTTTCAAGCTTAAACAATCTTAATCGAAATGAAATAAGTAATTTTCAACGACTTCTTCTAGCTAATAATAAACTAGAAGGGAACAGATATACTGTACCTTTAGAAACTCAATTGGTAACCCAGCTAACTCAGCCTCGCTGAACATAAGACACGTATCATCATCACTCAAGTTCTGGATATATTTGAAGCTCAGATCATCGATTTGTTTCCTTAATCGATGCAATTCTTCTCTCTTGGTTGAAGTAAGATTCAACCCATTGCGTTCAAAGTCTCTCACCTGTCACTGATTAGTAAATAATCAACATCCAGCTTTCATGTTCTATCCAATCCAACAATAACGTAAATTCAAAGATAACATACTATCCAAGAAAAATAAAACATGCCCCGTTTGGAATTTGCTCTCACCAGACAGAAGGCATATCGCTCTGTTTCAGCATTCATCCATTCTCCCTTTGACACAAAAGCTCTGACTACACGGTATACATCCTCACGATTCCTGAAAAAAAGTTAGATATTAACGACCAACTGAAATATATACACGGAAAAATAGCCAAAAGTACAAAATCAACAAAATAAAAACTAGCAGAGAAAAAAAAAACAAAAAAACAAAAAAACAAAAACCTGCAGTCGAGAGCGTGGGCATCAATTCTCCGCTCAGCTTCGGCACTTGCCTTGCGAACATCGTCAGAAAGAGTTACTAACTTTGGAAAAATGCAAGTTTGAATCAGCGGAGATTGTTGCGCCTCCAGCTCTGATAGAAGTAATATGGTATTTGTATATGTAACCTGAAAAAAAAAAAAAAAAAAAAAAAAAAAAAAAAAAAAAAAAAGAAGAAGTAACTAATGAATGTGCAGATCAACCGTTTTTCCTCTATTTTATAACTGATGTAATTATATTTTCCCTACGAGACAAACCATACAGTATTTATTTATATAAACGGCTAATAAGAGGGAGAACATATTACAGCGCAATACTTTCCTTACATTTAGCAAAGAATAACAAGTCTCTTGTACAAGCAGTAGAGTCGAGGACAATCTGAAAAATCCCCTAAATTGGACACTAATCATTAGAAACATATCCTATTTTGAAATGCCATTCTGATCGCGAATATATGTTTTTCTTTCCCTTTCAAATGAAACAACAACGAACAAAATTGAATATATCAAAGAAGTAACAAAGATACTCAGTTTACTTAAATAACCAAACTTCTGCGAACTAGGTCATAAATATCTCAAAATAATCACTACCAACCCACTTCTAATGCACTAAAATGCCTCAAACAATAATACTTTTTCATGAATCGTATATTAAATTATCGATGTAGCACCTTTTCAAGAGGAACCGAAGCAACTGAGTCGTGGACTTTCTTTGACCTAACAATGATTCGATTCGCCAATTTCAGAATCTCCGATGCCGACAGATTAACGCGGAGCTTGGAGCCAGGAAGATCTGCCAGAATTATACACATACACGAAAGAATAGCCAATCAGAGATATTTATAGCCTGTACTTCGCTGAAAAACCTAAACCAAAATTCTCGGGAAATTAAAAAAGATATAAAACCTTTCTTCTTTGTTCTTTGCTTGCGATATTTGTATGCGGAGATTCCGAGATTGACGGCGAGAGCGAGAATCGCGACGGCTCCGGTGAGAACCACGGCGTTTCGTTCCCGTTTTCGCTTGGGTATTTCCTCTGCAGTTCCTTCGTTTTCCACCATTGTCTTTTCTCGTTCTTTTTACCAAACAGAAATTTTGCGAGGGAAAATTTTGGAGCTCTGGGCGGAAAATAGGAAGGTCAATGACCATGACTCAGCGTATTTATATGACAACGCATTATTCTTTAAAAATTAATAAATAATGCAATCAATAGTGCACTCGGTGAGTTTTGTAGTTATAGTTTATGGGCCGACATACCTTCCTGGCCCAATAATGAACAAGGGCAAGTATAGGAAGGGCATAAATACAAGATTTAAGGCTGATAAAGTTTGGGATTATTTTTAAATTACACCTTTCTCGCTGCTTTTTGACCAATATTCAGTATCTCAAAATTAATTCAAAATATGATTTCTTTATATTTCTTTGGTACAAAAATACTTTCAATGAAATATATTTTTACTTTTCTTTTCTATTTACTTTTGTTATGAGATTAATATATTTGCATTTATATAATTCCGCATAACTTTACGTACGTGAGGTGGTAAGAGCTCTCTCTCTCTCTGTTATTTTTCTATGTTCTTGAGTTGTCGAATGCTCACGAAAATAAGGCTTGTTTACATTTTCGTCAACTTTCTTTCACTTTAGTATTTAAAGGTTTTTTGTTCTTCTAGCATTTTTCGTCCACTTGTGAAGTTACAAATAATGAACGAATGATTATGGGAATTTTGAAAAACCTATAAAATATGTAAATTTTCTTTGGGAAATCGTTGAATTTTTTATTGACAAAGATGTCAATAAATCTTGACCTTTCTTAATTTGTTGGTATGATTTGAAATCTTTATAAAGTAATTTAAAACGTTTAAAATATAAATTAGCATCCCGATTACACTCTTTTAATGCAGTAAAGGGTGAAATTTTGATATATATCAAGTGTAGTGATACATGGATTAAACCATGAGTATACAAGGAGGTTGCGTTGTTTGTATTTGTGCTTCCGGATAAAATTATTTTATATCAATTTTCAAGCCTAATATGAGTTTTTTTTTACCACAATATATCTTGAGACAATTAGGACAGTAGTCCAATTGCCCACCACCTTTTAAAAAAAAGTCAAAATTTTATTTTATTTAAGAAAATAACTCATTAGGTCGAAGTAAATTAAATTAACTGTACTAGTTAATTTAATTTAATTCGGTCTGATCGAAGTAAATTAAATAACTAAAATTTACTTCGAACTAGTGCGCTAATTTCTTAATAAAATAAATAGAGTATTCCTAAACTTGACATTCACACTAGTTTAGAACCAAAATTCAATATGTCTAATTTAATCCAAAACTACGACTACACTTTTTTGTGTAATTATGTTTTTACCATTTATCATCTTCCTTTGTTTTTTTTCTCTTCTTTCTCGTCAAAAAACTAGTCCACGTTATCAGAAACCCTAAGATTACCTAGCCGTACGTAACGGAGAGAAAGCTCACCAAGAAAAACAGCATCGGCGCGTCTTTTCGGCCGAGCTCTAGTCCCTTGATGATGAACTATCAACGATGGACTTCTTTTTATTTTTCATATATGAAGAGGAATCTCGTTTTTCTCTTGTTTATTACCACAACGATACTTTATTTTTTTCCATCATTCTTTTTTTTTCCTCAAAACGGCAATGATTCGATATTCTTTATTTTATTTGGATGTCGGTAAAATATCGCAGTAACCATTTTCTAGCACCGGTATTTTATATAACTATGCTATAGTTTATCAACATTTCTTTTACCGCGCTTCAACACTTGGAGAGATATTGACGTTACACCGATATTTTAAACATAGAAAAAAGACATAAATTAGGAAAAATATCGTATCTTATTTTTTCCAACTTAATTGAGTAATTAATTAAGAGAAAATGTTAAAATAATTTTGGGACTACTAATATCATTAAATAAATGTACTGGGTCATTATTAATTAAGTCAAAATTTATGTGGTTTAATTTAGAATAAAGTTTGTGACTTAAGGACATATTTGTCATGAAGTTATTACGTGACTACCATAAGTGTTAATTCTAATTTGATGAAAGGCTAAATTAGAAATAAATAATAGTTATTAGTAACTGCCTGACAATTATTAAGCAATTGTTAATAACAGGTAGATATCTGAATTGCAGTACGTATCTTTTTTTATATCTCCATCAACAAAAATACTTCAAACTCAGACAAATTGTAATTGAAATACCACCACATTTTTATATTTTCAATCTATGGATTCAGATACGCTTCCGCTATTTAAATCTTTAGTTTTATTTCTCTTGAATTTAATTAGGATTAAGTTTGAGATTCAAAATCCTAAAAGAAAGTACTATGATTAAGATGGAAAGAAACATTTAAAAAAATAAAAATAAAAAATAAAAAAACAGCAACAACAACTAATGAATACTACAAAGTTTATAAAGCGGGACAACTTTTTCCTCTCTTTCAACTAATATTAGGGAATAACTAATGTCTTAAACAGCTAATAATATTCGCCATAATACAAAGAAGAAAAGCAGATTTTTATTTAGCTATGAAATGAAGTTACAAGAAAAAGTCAAAGAGAAAAAAAACCGACAAATCATCAACGCTTTTCTCGAACTAGAGACAAAAGAAATCGGAACACGAGTCTCGGATACTAACGGAAGAACAGACACGAGCTAGAACGAAAACACCATTCCTAATTTGCATTTTTTTTTTTAATAATTTTCAAATCAAATCCATGGTCTAATGATAATAAAAACTGACATATTTGAGAAGCTCGACGTCAGCTTCGAGCTTGGCCATGATTTCCGGCTTCAAGCTAACGCAGGCCTCAATTCCATCGCCGTGTTTGGAGTCCATGAAAGTGACGTCATTTTGAAAAGTCAACGCCGGCGAGCTGACCCACAGAGGCTCGCCCGACCCGAAGTCGGTTTCGTAAAAAGGAAATCCGCGCATACTGCTAAAGGAGAACACGTCAAACTCGCCGCCTTTCTTCTCAACCCTCGTCATTTCTTCTATCACATCCTTCATACTTTGGTCCTCTCCGAATTCTATGATCTTCCTCACAAACTCCTTGTCCACTTTCCTTATCCCTTCTCTTATCCTCTCCGATCCGCCATATCCACTTCGGTGATGTCATCGCACAGAAACGCGAAGGCGTCGCGGACGAGGTTTCCGAACGAGTTCTCCGGGAGCGGAGGATCGAGCTTCTGCCGGATATTCACCGCGTGGGACGCCATAACCACCCTCTCTCTTCCGTCCGGCACTGCCGGCCTTGGTCTAAGGCGAGCTAGGCCCAGGCCCAGGCCCCATATGTGGATGGCCCTAAAAAAATTTACACTTTTTACCTATTTTTAAGAAAATTTATATTTTTTAACCTAAAAATTTACACTTTTAACTTATTTTTTAAAAAATTTACATTTTTTACCCTGAAAATTTAAATTTTTATTAGTATTATAAGGCCCCAAAATATTGAATCGCCTAGAGCCCCCGTGAGTTTGGGCCGGCCTGCCATCCGGCCTCGTCAGCGAGAGAAGGCGAGAAATGAGGAAAACCGACAGTGCCTCGATCCGTGTCACCTGGTTATTATGGTGTCCGTAGTTTGCCCTAATGGCCTCGATCGCCGGAAACGAGAACGAGAACACCTTCGACGTGACCGCGATCTTGGTGAACGGGCTGTAGTCGAGGATCGGTATGTCCTGAGGAGGGAAGAGCTCCGCCGAGACGAACTGGGGATTTTCGACGGAGCCGCCTCGGGATAGGGCGGCCCAGGATTTGGCGAAGACGGCGAGAGAGAGACCGTCTCCGAGCTGGTGGGAGATGCAGATTCCGACCGCCACGCCTCCGCCGGAGGAGAACGTGTTGAGCCGGATTCCGACGGGGAACTCGGTCAGACGGTTGAGTTCGAAGGGAAGGAACTTCGCGAGCTCGTTAGGGTTAGGGTTTTTCATTACCTCGGAGAGCTTGTTGGGGCTCGAGACTCGGGCCTCGGAGAAGGAGATTCCCTCGTCGTTGCACTCGACAAACCGGTCGTCTCTGACGCGTCCGGCGAGCGGGTAATATAGGGCTAGGGCCTCGGAGAGAGACTTCTTCATTTGGCTCGACATCTCTCCGATCTCGGGCTCATTGAGCTCGTAGAACAGGATTAGAGGATTGTATATTTTGGGAGATATTTGGTCGAGATAAGAGAGTGTGTAGTGGCGAAGATGGTCAGGGGTTTGAGACGACGGTTTGATGATCAGTTTGGAGGTTACTTCTACTTCAATCTTCATTTCAATCAAAACCCTAGCTAAATGGGCATAAACAAATGATGCTTTAATTAATAAATAAGTTTTCACTGTGTGATACAGTTTTATTAATTTAAATTGGGTTTCTGTTAGAGCGCGAATATGGCTTTCAGGTGGTAATAATTTAGTGGTCTCTGTTAGTCAGTGCATGGTAATATTTGTAGAAAAATATTTGTGTAGATATATACGTATATATTATATATATATATATATATATTATATATATATATGATTGAAGATCAATGTTCTTAAAAATAAATGACTCTTTGAAGTTTTCTGAAAGCAATTATTTAGCAATAACTTTGTACAGCAACTTTTTTTTTTTTTTTTTTCGTTTGAAATATTGAAAAAAATATTTGTGATCCTATTCTGATCTACATATCTAACTTTCACGTGGTATTTATTTGGTGTTGTCACTAGAAACTGTATATTAATTATTGTATGGGTTTCTTTTGAGAGATTTGTAGGCATGGGCCATGGCTGTACTTAAAGCTTGTAGCGACTGATGTTATTTTGGTATAATGAAATTGGTATTTAGATATATAAATAAATAATCAAAAAATAGATTTGGTCATCCATGTATCTACATCCTCCGCAAAGCGGACTAATTGATAGCTCTGAAAAATAAATGTAAGTTTTTACGTCCTTATTACTTAGAAAAAACTAAACACTAGTATAAATTAAGTCTAGAATATGCCGAAAAGAAAATACATTTTCCCTCGAATACTTTAAAAACATTTAAATAAAAATGAACAAAATGAAAAGATAAACCGTATAGTGTATATCAATAGAATAATAATATTGATCCGAGCTGACGTGGCGGCGGTGCTTTTTCAGCGGCGGCGGAGGAGGAAGAGAAGGGCGGCGAGGTTGATGGTGACGAGGGTAAAATGGTCCATGTTTTTTATTTGTTTGGGAAGGGTCGCGGATTTCGGATATAGGCACAGCACAGAGAGCTTAAAAGTTGTTCTTGTTAATACTCTCTGTCTCAGTTACACTACTACAAATTAACATATTGGGTGCGGAAGGGTATTAGGTGCGACATATCGCACCTAATAGTCGCACCTAAACCAATATTAGGTGCGACATGTCGCACCGGATATTTATCCAGATGACTAAAAATTTCGCTAATGTTTAGTGGTATTAGGTGTGACATTGTCGCACCTGATATAAAATAGTCGCACCGAATACTATTAGGTGCGACATTTGTCGCACCGACTACTATTAGGAGTGACAATGTCGCACCCAATGTTTTTAAAAATTAAAGTTGTCAGCAAATTCCCTCCGAATATTTTTGGGTCTGGGAAATCATATTGGGTGCGAAATTGGGTGCGACATGTCGCACCCAATATGATTATTAGGTGCGACAATGTCGCACCCAATATGAAAAGGGGTTATAACTCGATTGAGGCTTCTTCTTCTCTTTCACTCGGTCAAATCTCATTATCACTCTCAGTCTTCTCTCTCTCGCCGCCCGAGTCTCCTCCCTCTCCACTGCCCTCTCTCTCACCGCCGCCGCGAAGTCGCCGTCGCCGCTCTCCTACAAATCTGCTCTCCGCCGTCCCCCTCCACTCCCCGCTCTCCCTTAACCCGCGCCGCCCCTCCCAGCCCCCCGACCAAACGCTCTCAGGTACGTCCCCCCTCTCTCTCTCTATCTCACCGTTTCTCAATCTCACTCTGTCTCTCTCTCTCTTCCAGCCTCGCCCGCTTGGCCGCCCGCTCTCCCTTAACCCGCGCCGCCCCGACCAAACGCTCTCAGGTACGTCTCTCTCTCTCTCTCTCTCTCTCTCTCTCTCTCTCTCTCTCTCTCTCTCTCTCTCTCTCTCTCTCTCTCTCTCTCTCTGTATATAATTATTTTGGTTATATGTGAAATTAACGTTTCCAAATCAATAAATAAATTTCTAAGAAAAATGTAAACGTAACATTTTTTTAAGTGTAGTATCTTTCAAAAATGTAAACTAATCTTTTTCAAATTGGTATATAATTATTTTTCCTATAAATAAAATTGTAAACAATCTAAAAACAGTAAATAAATTTTCAAAAGAAAACGTAGGTGTCCATTTTCCTATAAATTTTCAACACCAGGTGGAGGTGTCCCACGATCGAGAGGGAGTACGGCGGCGACGACGGGAATGCCGACGTGGCGGCGGTGCTTTTTTGGCGGTGGCGGAGGAGGAAGAGAAGGGCGATGAGGGTTGTGATGATGATGAGGGTAAAATGGTCCATTTTTAAAAAATTTGTTTGGGAAGGGTACGCGGATTACGGATGTAGACATAGAGTGTATAGAAGTTGTTATACACTTATACTGTCTCTACGTTACTCGCAATAAAATAGTGTAGTGGGTTGGTTTGTGGGACCGTACGGGAAAATTATTGATTAGGCCTTTTTTTTTTGTTCCCGTTGTCTAATGCAAGGATTTAAATACCGTTACCGTTCCGAGGTTCAGAATTTACTGGTAACCGCTGGTATCGTAAATGAATACCGCGGAAAGCATGAAAAAAATAAACTACTACAAAATACCTATTAGAAGTCGCTATATTTGTGTCGGATACATTTTAAAGCGACGCACAAAATAATATTTTGGAGCTCAGTTGACGTGGAGAAGAGTAAAATAAAGACCATTCAACCAGAACTCGCCACGTGGGCTCGCGTCGCTCAAAAAGCGAATGACACCACGTGTCGTGGGGCGTCGCTCGCTTTTTGAGCGACGCCAGACCATGTGTCGTGTGGTGTCGCTCGCTTTCTGAGCGACGCCAGGTGTCTGAGCGACGCGCAAGACACGTGGCCTGGCGTCGCTCAAAAAGCGAGCGACGCTAGGCATTTTTACCTGTTTTCGGTTGGATTTGAATATTATTTTATCTGTTTTGCTGCATGAAAAATATAGTAGAATACGTATTTTTAAAATTTTTTTAAAAATAATATTGGAGTCGCTCATTAAACAAGCGACTCCCCATTTTAAAATTATATATATATATATATATATATATATATATACATTCATTGGAGTCGCTCATTAAACAAGCGACTCCTCATTTTTAATATTAAAAAAAATTATATATATATTGGCGTCACTCAAAAAGCCAGCGACACTAGGCATTTTTATTCTTTTAAATCGCATAAGTCCCGAAATCTCACAGCAGTTTACATCTTTATCTTCTTCGATATTCTCTCCAAAAAACCGAAAAACTCCATTGAAACCCACCTCCACCACCACCACACATCTCCACCGACCGAGGGACCGGCTTCCACACATCTCCACCGACTTTACTCCAGTCGGCGTCGTGTTCTTCCATGGTGAACGTTTTCAATCGTGGCTTACGGGTAAAAGATTATTTCTAGGGTTTCTTTAGGTTTTGATTTCAAAATTTTATGAGTAAGAATCTTAGTTTTTTGTATTGGTTTTGTTTGTAGCCGGTGTGAAGGACATAGATTTGTTGTTATTTGTCACCGCCTCAGGCGCCCCTAGTCGCCGCCGCCCCTTCTCCATCCGGTCGCCGTCGGCTTTAGGTAGAGGTTTCATCTGTTTTGTTGCAGAAAAATTATAGTGAAAAACGTATTTTTTAAATATTTTTTTAAAAAAATGACTGGCGTCGCTCACTAAACAAGCGACGCCAGTCTGTCGCAGACTGGAGTCGCGTCGAAATTAAGCGACGCCAGTCTTCTGGAGTCGCTTAATTTCTGAGCGACTCCAGTCTGGAGTCGCTTTTTTTCTGAGCGACCCAGACTGGAGTCGCTTTTTATTTGAGCGACTCCAAGTTATAAAACGACGCTTACAAAAAGAGCGACACCCAATTAAAACAACCCGCCAATATGACGTGGCGCTTACGTGGAGCGTCGCTCAGTCATAAGCGACGCCCAAACCTTTGGGCGTCACTAACATACGCGTCGCTCAAAAAGCGACGCCCAAAATATAATGCGTCGCTTTTTGAGCGACTCTAAAGGGGTATTTTGTAGTAGTGATAGGAAACCGGTACCGTTGAACTTACCGTTACCGTTGAGGAATACCGTCAAATACCGTATTTACCGAGAGCAATCCAGAAAAAAACATACAAAAAACATACATTGTACGTAGGATAAAATTCATAAAATTAAAAATAGTGTACAATGTTTCAATACATTACCAAATTACAAACACAACAAAAACTAAGTTCAATAGTACAAACCAAAATGATAAAGTTCAACACAATCCACTAAATACCATAGTTCAAATTTAACATAAAAGAAATAATTTGAACTAAATCATCAAAAAACAATGACAAATTTCGTAAAGAACACTAAATATCATCAGATTTTAAGAATTGTCGATATTTGACCACTTACCGGTAAGTTTCCGTCTGAATGCGTAAAAATTGCCTAAAGACTGTCGGAAAGTGAATGGTTTCTCCGGAAACCGGAACGGAATTCCCCGGAATCTAAGAAAAAAATGAAAGTGAACGGTTTTGTACATACCGGTACCAGGACTTTGAAAAAAACGGTTTCCGGACTGGTTTCCGTCCGGTTTCCCCGAAATTTCAAACCATGGTCTAAGGCAGTTAATTTGAAGCCCACTTTGATGCTCAAGAGAAAACGATAGGAATTATTCCACAATAATTTTAAATCAAAATTCAATACGTTTATTTTAATCCAAAAATATGACTAATTGTTACTCACATAATTCGAGCTGACTGAAAAAACTACTCGAAATCTCGAGAACAGAGGTATCCAGCACCGAGTTCGAGCCAAATAGACCAGAGAACTCTTGAAGGTTAAAGAACGACTCGTTATTTAGTCAATAACGAAACCTAGGCAAAACTTCGAAGAGAAGAGAAGATGGTAGGTCAAAGACTAGTCAAAGCAAAATAACACACGTGTAAAACCAAAGTAACATGTACACCTCGACCGTTATGACCAAGCATCCGAGGAATACTCACCCACTGCAAGAGCAACACTAACGGTTACTAAGAAACCGTCTGGAACGTGGGATTGATCAACCCACGATCCTCAATGTCACGTCCGTAGACACGACACGTTCGAGAGCCCAAGACACCTATAAATAAGAGGAGGAGTAGACATAAGGGGCAGATTTTACACACATACGCACACACCCAAGCTCAAGTCATAACCTTCATCAATCATTCAGCATTCTCATTTACTTTCTTTCTCCTACGAGATTAGTCTGTATTTAGAAAAAGTCTTGCCTAAACACTTGGAATTCTCGGGATTGCGTTTTCAGTACCTTGTGTCTTTCGTGAGATATTGTTGTACTAATTTTTCAAGTACACACTAATTATTTATCTTTTTAACTATTTTCTCTATCTCCCTCCGATCATTGATCTAATATTCAGCTCAATCCTCTACACAAGTTTAAAAAGAATCTGCATCTCTTTAACCTATAATGTTACGGAATAATTATAGTCTTAAAGAGTAACAAAAGCTATACGGTCATAATCAAAGACGAAACACATATTTTATATAGATATGAAATGTAAATAACAGAATCAGGAAGTTATAAAGAGAAAGTAAAGAAGAAGATAAAAGACAAAGAAATCATAACAAGAGATAACGAAATAAAGAAGAACATACACAAACTCATTAAAAAAAACGGCATTATTCAGGAAATACGAGACAGAAAGAAATAAAGACAACGGCTAATTTGGATTTTTCAAATTTTCAAATCAAATTCTTGGTCTAATGATATAATTGGCATATTCAAGAAACTCCACGTCAGCTTCGAGCTTGGCCATGATTTCCGATTTCAAGCTAATGTAGACCTCAATTCCACCGCCGTGCTTGGAGTCAATAAAATTGACTTCGTTGTCGTAATTCAATGCCGCCGTGCTGACCCATGCAGGCTCGCCCCACCCAAAATCGGCGTCGTAAAGAGGAAATCTACAAACACTGTTGAAGCTATACTCGACGAACTCGCCGCCTTCCAATTCTACCCTCCTCATTTCTTCCACCACACGCTTTAGATTCGGGTCCTCTCCGGATTTCCTCATCTTCTCCACAAACTCCTTGTCCACTTTCCTTATCTCTTCTCTTATCCTCTTCGCGATTTCTCCACCGTCGGTGACGGTTCCACGGATGATCGTGAACGCGTCGCGGTGGATGTTTCCGAAGGAGCTCATCGGGAGCGGCGTATTGAGAATAGGAGATGAGGTGTTATCGCTGTCATGTTAGTTTACTTGTTGCTTAGGCTATTGGCTTTATTTAGTTTGTTTAAGTTGTTGTCGTTTTTTGTTCTAAAACGACTTGTAGTTTTCTTTACATCTCAGTCTGATTGCCTACGTGGCTGTTTCATCAGCTGAGAAGGATATAAACCCTGTTTGTTTGTTTTTCTATCAGATCAATCAAATCAATTAGTTTTTTTTTCAAATCTTCTTCCTATTGTTCTTCGCTTTCTCTTCCAAGAACTTAGGAATGCGATATGGTATCAGAGCAAACCTTTTCCGCTGATTGATCACTCTTTTCTCTTACCTCTCCGATCCAGATCGTGTTCAACAACGGCCATGGAATCGAATCAAGAACCTTCAGGGATCGTCGCGAAAACAGAGCAAATCGCTGATCCGGTGGAAAATCCTTTTTACCTGCATCACGGTGATAATCCAGGTGCTGTTCTCGTTTCACAATTACTCACCGGCGACAACTATCCTGGTTGGAGTAGATCGATGCTTATCGCTCTCAGCGTCAAGAACAAGCTGGGCTTCGTTGACGGAACGCATCAGAAACCTTCACCAGAAGACGCAAGATTCAACTCGTGGAATAGGTGCAACAACATCGTGGTCTCGTGGATCCTCAACTCCGTGACTAAAGAAATTGCATCTAGCATCCAATTTGGGGATTCAGCGGCCGCCATTTGGAAGGATCTCCAAGAACGCTTCGAACCTCGCAATGGACCAAGAATCTTCAAGACACTTCGCGAATTGGTCAACATCGTCCAAGATTCGAGATCAATCACGGCTCACTTCACTCGCATCAAAGCATTGTGGGAGGAATTTCAAAATTTCAAGCCGAGCTGCTCTTGTGGAAAATGTACGTGCGGAGCGACCAAGAATCTTGCAGTTTTCAATGAAAACGTCTACGTCATGATCTTCCTCATGGGGTTGAATGACACCTTCGCCAACACTAGAAGCCAAGTGCTCCTCATGGATCCTATCCCGCCAATAAACAAGGTGTTTTCCCTCATCACACAAGAGGAAAACCATCGAGAGGTTGGAATAAATTCACAGCACGCAGATCAGTCCAACATGATGGCCATGGCGGTGAAAGATGACTCCAACCCGAAGAAAACCAACAAGAAAGATCGCCCTTATTGCACGCACTGTAAGATTCTTGGACACACCATGGATAAGTGCTTTAAGATTCATGGATATCCACCAGGATACACACCAAAGTTCAAAAGTCAGTCAAGCGCGGGGGATGTCAAATCAGACAATCGGAGTGGCTCAATCAATGCCCTGACAGATGATCAGTGTCACCAACTCATCGAGCTGCTCTCAAACAAGCTCACCAATTCCACCAATTCCTCTCCACATGGAACATCCACTGCAGAGGCAAATCTCGCCTCATTCAACACAAGTTTTTGTTGTTCTGTTGAAACTTTGAATTCATCTAGCGTTTTCAGTAGAACATGGGTTCTAGACTCAGGTGCCACAAAACACATTTGTAGTCAAAGGTCCATGTTCAAATCACTAACCTATACAGCTAGATCGTCGGTCACCCTACCTAACAACAGTATCATTCCTGTCCATTTCTTTGGAGACGTTGAAGTAAATTCTAACCTTATCTTGCGCCAAGTTCTGTTTGTTCCAAAATTTAGATTTAATCTGCTGTCAGTAAGTGCACTAACTGAAAACAGCAACCTGTTTGTATCCATCAATGACAAAGGCTTTGTTATACAGGATTCTTTCAAGAAGAAGATGATTGGCAGGGGTGAGAAGGTGAAGGACTTGTATGTGCTGACTAATGAGCGAGGAGATGTTAAAGCACAACTCAATACAGTCTCGGCTAAGGTCTGGCACAACCGCCTAGGTCATCCATCACTCAAGAAGATCATCTTGCTCAAAGATGTCCTCCGGTTTAATTCCTTACCCTCTATATCTGATCCCTGTAATGTGTGTCCTTTGGCAAAACAGCCCAGATTGCCTTTCTCTATCTCTGAACACAAAAGTAAGAATGTTCTTGATCTTATTCATGTTGATGTATGGGGACCTTTTCATACCATTTCTCATAATGGACATAGGTTCTTTCTCACCATTGTTGATTATCTCAGTCGCTTTACTTGGGTCTATTTGTTGAAAGCCAAATCTGATGTCACCAGGATTATTCCAACTTTTATTGCTATGGTTGAAAAACAATTCGGTAATCCTGTGAAATGTTTTAGGTCTGACAATGCAAGAGAATTATTGTTTGCTGATTTCTTTGCCTCTAAAGGTATTGTGCACCAGTTTTCATGTGTTGAGACTCCACAACAAAATGCTGTGGTAGAGAGAAAACATCAGCATCTTCTCAATGTTGCTAGGGCTCTTTTATTTCAGTCCAAATTACCTATTGATTATTGGTCTGAATGCATCCTTACTGCTGCTTATTTAATCAATAGAACGCCTGCCAATAACTTGGACAACAAGGCGCCATATTCTATTTTGTTCAATGAGCAGGTTGATTATCACAATCTCAAGGTTTTTGGGTGTTTGGCCTTTGCCTCCACTCTTAAAAGCCATAGATCAAAATTTGAGCCTAGAGCTCGAAAATGTGTTTTCATTGGCTATCCCAATGGAATCAAATGTTATAAGCTTCTAGACCTTAACACTCATGAAATTTTTCTCTCTAGAGATGTCATTTTTCATGAGTTGATTTTTCCCTATCATTCTGTGAATATTGACCATGACAGTTCCAATCCTGATGTCTTTGACACTGTTATCCCCTCTAATCTCAGTTCTTCTACTGACAATCATCTCGATGATGTCATGCCTATTCGAACTAACCTCCACAGGGAAGACTCTACTCAAGCGTCAGATGACACAGAAACACATGAGTTAGACGACATTCAAGCGTCAGATGACACAGAAATTCAAGCACAACAACCTGAGATAGAGCACACTGATGTAGAACTCAGACGCTCATCAAGGCAGCCTAAAACACCTACATATCTCCAAGATTATCACTGTGCCCTCATTGATGCAGTGACTGCGTGTCCTCACCCTAACATCACCTCACCTCATCTTCTTTGTCATGTTTTAACTTATGACAATTTGAGTCCCTCTTTTAGATCTTTTGCTTTGTCTGTTTCTACCTGTTTTGAACCAGAATACTACCATCAGGCAGTCAAACATAAAGAGTGGAGGGCTGCTATGGATGAGGAGCTGGATGCTATGCTGGCTAACAAAACTTGGACGTTGGTGCCTTAACCTACAGACAAAAAGGCCATTGGCTGCAGGTGGCTTTACAAGAACAAGTTCCACTCTGATGGGACTCTTGCTCGGAGAAAAGCACGTTTAGTAGCTAAAGGATATACTCAACAAGAGGGCCTGGACTACACCGAAACCTTTTCTCCAGTGGCCAAGCTGGTAACAGTCAAAACCCTACTGGCTGTAGCAGCTTCACAACAGTGGCACCTAGCACAAATGGACGTGAACAATGCGTTCCTCAATGGTGATTTAGAGGAGGAAGTCTATATGGCTTTGCCACCTGGCCTCCCTACTCAGGGGGAGTCTAGTAAGCTGGTTTGCCGCCTCCACAAATCCATTTACGGCCTCAAGCAAGCCTCAAGACAGTGGAACCTGAAGTTTACTGAAGTTTTGCTTGCTTTTGGATTCTCTCAATCGAAAGCCGACTACTCTCTTTTCACAAGAGGCAATGGCGACACCTTTGTGGCCATTGTCCTATATGTTGATGACATAGTCATTGCCGGTCCCAGTCACAGCATCATTGACTTGGTCAAAGATCATCTCCGAGCCAACTTCAAGGTTAAAGACCTAGGGGTACTCAGGTACTTCCTAGGATTGGAAGTGGCAAGATCAAAGTAAGGGATATTGATCACTCAGAGGCAGTATGCACTCAACATCCTCAATGATGAAGGTCTCTTAGAGTGCAAGCCTGCTAAGACGCCTATGGATCCCAAAACTGTTCTCAACAGTTCTGATGGCGACTTGCTGGATGACGTTACTGCTTACAGGCGCATGGTAGGTCGATTACTCTATTTGACCATCACTAGGCCAGACATCACGTTTGCCGTTCATCAGCTGAGTCAGTTCATCTTAGCGCCACGTGTGCCACATCAACAAGCTTGTCACCATCTTCTGCGTTATCTGAAAAGTCAGCCAGCACTTGGTCTGTTCTATTCAGCGGCCTCTTCTCTGCAGCTTCGTGCATTCTCAGATACAGACTGGGGAAACTGTCCTGATACTAGGAGGTCGATCACTGGCTACTGCGTGTTTGTTGGTGACTCTCTTGTATCGTGGAAGTCCAAGAAACAAGCTACAGTGTCTCGGTCTTCAGCAGAGTCCGAGTATCGCGCCATGAGAGCAGCAACAAGTGAGTTATTATGGCTTCAACAGCTGTTACGAGACCTCAGTATCACACAGACGCAGACGACCTTATTGTTCTGTGATAACCAAGCGGCCGTCCATATTGCGTCCAACCCAACCTTCCATGAACGAACGAAGCACATAGAAGTTGACTGTCATTTCATCAGGGATCAGCTGAAAAATGGAGTCTTGAAGCTCATGGGTGTTCGTTCTGCTCTACAAGTAGCTGACATTTTTACAAAACCTTTATCTTCTCCAAGTTTGAATTCACTTCTTGGCAAGATGGCTCTTCGCAATGTCTACGCGCCATCTTGAGGGGGAGTATTGAGAATAGGAGATGAGGTGTTATCGCTGTCATGTTAGTTTACTTGTTGCTTAGGCTATTGGCTTTATTTAGTTTGTTTAAGTTGTTGTCGTTTTTTGTTCTAAAACGACTTGTAGTTTTCTTTACATCTCAGTCTGATTGCCTACGTGGCTGTTTCATCAGCTGAGAAGGATATAAACCCTGTTTGTTTGTTTTTCTATCAGATCAATCAAACCAATTAGTTTTTTTTTCAAATCTTCTTCCTATTGTTCTTCGCTTTCTCTTCCAAGAACTTAGGAATGCGATACGGCGGGTCGAGCTTATTCCGGATATTCACCGGGTGGGCCACCATGACCACCCTCCCTCTCTCTTCCTCGCTCGCCGAGAGAAGGCGAGAAAGTATGAAAACCGACAATGCCTCGACCCGGGAGACCCAGCTACCGTACTTTGCCCTAATCGCCTCGATCGCCAGAGAGTTGAATGAAAACATCTTCAATGTGACCGGGGTCTCGATCGATAAGGTGGGGTCGAGGACCAGCTCGTCCCGAGGAGGAAAGAGCTCCGCCGAAACGAAGCTCGGTTTTTCGACGCTTTCGGAGCTGCCATGGGAAAGGGCGGCCAAGGACTTGATGAAGGTGATGAGAGAGAGACCGTCGCCGAGCTGGTGAGAGATGCAGATTCCGACCGCCACACCTCCGCCGGAGAAAATGTTGAGTCGGACTCCGGCGGCGAACTCGTTCATCTTGTTGACTTCGAAGGGAAGGAACTTCGAGAGCTCGCTAGGGTTAGGGTTTTCTATTACCTCGGAGATGTCGTTAGGGCTCGTGACTTGGGCCTCGGAGAAGGAGATTCCCTCGTCGTTGCATTCGACGAACCGGTCTTTTCTGAGACGGCCAGCGTGCGGGTAATACAGGGCTAGGGCCTCAGAGAGAGACTTCTTGATTCGGTTCGATATCTCGCTGATCCCAGGCTCATCGGCTCGGTCGTTTTTCAGCTCGTAGAAAAATATTAGAGGATTGTACATTTTGGGAGATATTTGGTCAAGATAAGAGAGTGTGTAGTGGCGAAGATGGTCAGGGGTTTGGGACGATGGTTTGATGATCTCTTCAGAGGTTACTTCCACTCTTCAATTTTCATTTTGATCAAAACCCTAATATTTGGTTACTTCCACTACTCTAATATATATATATATATATATATATATATATATATATATATATATATATATAATATATCTATATCTCTCTTCTGATTGACTTTGGTTTTGCTAAAAAATTGTTCTTATCTGTACGTAATGAGATCGATAGTCAGCTTTTATAGAAGCAGAAGTGTATGGTAATATTTGTAGAAAAATATTTATGCACTATAGATATATACGTATATATTATATATATATATGATTGAAGACAGATATTCTTACAAATAAATGATTCTTTGAAGTTTTCTGAAAGCAATAATTTAGCAACTTTGCTCAGCAACTTTTTTGTTTTTTTATTTTCGTTTGAAATATTGAAAAAAATATTTGATATCCTATTCTGATCTAAATATCTGACGTTCAAGTGGTATTTATTTGGTGTTGTCACTAGAAACTGTATATTAATTATTGTATGGGTATCTTTTGAGAGATTTGTAGGCTTGGCTGCACTTAAAGCTTGTAGCAATTTAAATGGCTGATGTGATTTTGGTATATATAATGAAATTGGTATTTAGATATATAAATAGATTTGGCATCCAATGTATCTACGTCCTCCGCTCAGCGGAATAATTGATAGCTCTGGAAAAAAGAAAGTAAGTTTTTTACGTCCTTATTACTTAGAAAAAACTAAACATTAGTATAAATTAAGTCTAGAATATGCCGAAAAGAAAAGATATTTTCCCTCGAATACTTTAAAAATATTTAAATAAAAATGAACAAATAAAGATAAACCGTATACTGTAGATCAATAGAATAATAATATGGGTTATATAGCTATATAACCACCCAGCAACAGCGAGTTTGGATTTGGCCATCATTTGGTTAATTTCCGATTAATAGCCACACCCATTTATTTACAGTATAACAAAATACCAAAATGACTTCACTGTTCCCGCTCATTTATATACCGAAAATAAAAACATTTAAAACAAACATATGGATAATAAATGCTCGCGGTTATCGAGGAGCATCATTAAGATCATTAAGAAGAACCATTTATACACGCACACGAACAAAAATTACAAACACAAAATCCCAAACTTGAAACCCCTTATATCACTCGGCCGACTGTGCAAAACACGAACCAGCAAAAAAAAGAGAGAATAAAGAAAGAAAAGAAAAGAGAGAAGAAAGAAGAAAGAGAGCCGAGAGAGAGAGAGAGAGCGAGAGCCGAGAGAGAGAGATCGAGGGAGTGAGATACGGGATGTGAGCTCGAGGAGGAAGAGAACGCTCGACCGGACCACCACCAAACACCTAGTCATGAAAGGACCCAAAACCCGCTCGCGCTCGGACCGGGGAGAAGAGTCGCCGCGAGTTGCCGAGGACACCGGCCGAGAAGAGATTGACGAGGAGTTCGGCTGGAATCAAAGAGGACCGTCGGAATTCATCAAATTGAGAAGGTATTTCCCGTGAATCTCTTGAACCCAAGGGTTAGGGTTCCGAATTACAATAAAATTGGGGCTTTCTCGTGATATGGGGCATTTGTTGTGAGTTAGAATTTCGGGTTTGATATTTGTGTTTATTATGGATTTCGATGGTGATTGTATCGTTCTTGCTTGGTTAAGCTTTGTCGTTGATTTTTTTTCTCTCGTGCTCCCTGTTTGGTCTGACGGGTTTGGATGAATTGAAGCTGTTGAATTGATTTTTGTTGGTTAATATTGAAGGCTGAAATGGTTGATTCCACAGATCCTATTTATTACACAGATCGTCCTGTTAATTCCACAGATCCTCTGATCCTGGGTTCTCGCCTAGCACCGAAGTTGGAGCGAGAAGTATCGGGATCTGACGCCGGTCCTGGGTTCTTGCCGAGCACCGAAGTCGGGTCACCAGCGCCGAAGTCTGGGGCGTCGTGTGTCGGTGCTGAGGAAGGCGGATTTAGTTCGATTTGTTTGAGAAGCGGTTAATATTAATATTTTTTAGAAGCAATTAATTGTTTGTTTACAGAAAAGAAGGAAGATGAGTCAGTGATTTGCGTGACGAGGAAGATGAGTTTCAATGGTTATTTGGTTGTACAGAATAGGATGATTCGTTTTTGTTCGGATGGTGTATATTCGTGCAAATACAAACATATTTACAGTATATTCGTGTAAATACAAAACATATTTACAGTATATCCGTGTAAATACAAAGCATATTTACAGCATATTCATTGTAAATACAAAGCATATTTACAACACTGAAAACTTCCAAATACATAACAATAAATGCGCTGAAAACTTTCAAAATCTGCTGGAAAATTCAAATTTCAAATTTGAAAACTTCCCTATTCGGTTTCAATATTTGATTCGAAATTTAAAAAAAAAACTGTCTAATTAAAAAAATCTGCCGAATTAAATAAGGGCAAAAGTGTAAACCTAATTCAATTAATAAGTTGCCACGTAAGCAATATGGCTATTTATAGAAAATTAACGAAATGTTGACTAAAACCAAATTGTTAGTGTTTTAGATGACTACGCAGTCAATTATTTGTAATAATATTGATCCGCGCATACATATTAATTCTTAATTTTTGTTTTATGTAATCCCCGTATTATCATAAGTATGTGTGTGATGCGGTGGAAATATGATTTCCAACAGCTTAAGAATATAAAAGATTTGTACGCGAAAACATCCTAGAAAAAAAAAACACAATATTCTGGTACAATTTAATTATAATGCAATTTTTTTTATGAGAATCTTATTTGACATTTCTACATACTAAACAATTTTCAATATAACGCTCGTGAATATAATTAGCGTTCTAGTTGACGTGGACTTTCTTAAATATTTTAATCTTTAATTAGACGTGATGTTTTCCTTGATATCCATTTAGCTATTTGTGATTGCGGTCAATAAGACTCGGTATTAAAAACTCAAACTTCACACACACTATTTTATTCTGAAAGAACTAGAAGCAATATTTTAGCTGACCTGGCGCCAGTAAGGACCCAATTGGCGATCAGAGCCCAATTGACGAGGGTAAAATGGTCCATTTTATTTATTTATTTGTTACATACAGAGTATAAAAGTTGTTATACAGTCTGTCTCAGTTACTCGCAATACAGAGTGTAAGTGTAGGTTCGCAGGACCGTATGGGAAAATAATTGGTTTGGCCTTTTGTTTTTTTTTTTTTGTTTTTTTATTATTTTTATCGTCGTTGTCTAAGGCCCAGTTAATTTGAAGCCCACTTTGAATGAATACTCGAGAGAAAGAGATAGGGACTATTCCACAATAATTTTAAATCAATAATTCAATACGTTTATTTTAATAATAAAAAAATATGAGTAATTATTTTAGGTTGGGCTAGGTAGATAGGGACTATTCCACAATAATTTTAAATCAATATTTCAATACGTTTATTTTAATAATAAAAAAATATGACTAATTATTTTAGGGTGAGCTAGTTATCTAGCCCAAACAGCCTCTTATTTTAAAATTATAGTTTAACTATTAACATATTTAATAAAGTAATCAATTTGTTATAATAAGATTCCAATATTCTAATAATACCTTTAAGGGTTGTTGTTATTAACTTTCAAGGTAAATAATATTAACAATAACAAGAAAAATAGTAAATCACATTACCCGTAATAAGAAAGACAATAAATCTTATTATTAGTCAGTAAATCTAATAATAAACTTTGTTTTCTATGCATGTTATCTACCGAGATTTGTTTATTCAATAGCCGATCAAAAAGACCACGAGGCGCTCCATTCATCCTTACGGATATAACTCTACTACGTTTGAGATCCGATATAGAGCATCTATATCATTTCAAGTTTATTAAATTATTTTGAAATATTTGTGGCATGAAAACATAATACACTGGATTCCAAAATATGACCCGTAAAAATAAGTAGGTTAATGTACTTTACCTAGGTAAAAAAAATTAATTAAAAACGTATAAAATATAACTTTGAAGTGCAGTCCTATGTACCACACCACACATTTTACAAAGCAACTTAGTATGCTCCTTTTTTTTTTTTTTTTTTTTTTTTTAAATGTGTTTTGTTATGTTTTTCTTATCCGAATATATAAGGCGTTTACTTGATTTTTATTTATTTAGGTGGTGTATTATTAATAACATGTGCATTTTTTTTAGTCAGGCATGTGCATTATTGACGACTCTGTGATTGTTTGAAATCTTTTTTTAACCCCTGCAAAAGATCATTATTCGAAGGTGAAATTTCTTTACCTATTATTTTATTTTTTTCAAAAAATGAAGTTTCTTTACCTGATATCATCACTTTAAGACTAGACTTAATTGCAATAAGTTTTGGGTCGGATGTGAAGAGATTATGAGATTATTCATAAACTATGACCTCCTCAATACTTTTACTTTTGGACCAAAATCCAATAAGTCAAAATTAATCAAAAAATATGACTTACTTATATTTGTTGGTACAAAACTACCCTCAATCAAATATATTTTTCTTTTATATTTCGTCTTGTCTAGTATATTTACATGATCGTCAATAATCTACTTGATTTATTGACATTGTCAACATTACGATTTTTTTTTTTTTTTGAAAACCTGAATTTGGAAAAAAAAAAGATTCAAGCAAACCAAACGAAAATAAAAAACTACAAATCCGAAATCAATCCCGTTTTGAACCTCTCTCCATTTACCGGTGATGATTTAGATTTATTTGTCATGGCTTCAACTTTAGGGTTGGAGTTTAGGTTGGGTTTTGATGTTTTTTTGTCATTTTGGGTGGAGAAGAAGAAGAAGAAGAAGAAGAAGAAGAAGAAGAAGAAGAAGAAGAAGAAGAAGAAGAAGAAGAAGAGAAGGAGGAATTAACGTGGAGGCGAAGAGAAAAAGAGAGAGCGATTTATGTCCATATCAACGTGTTTCACGATTCCACCCCCTCCAAAGTCTCTTACATACCTAGTAATTTGAGAAATCTGGAAAAAAATGGTTTTAAGAATCTGAAAATTCCTTTGAAGATTTATTGACATTTTGTCTTTTTATTGACATGAATGTCAATAAATCTTCAAACGATTCTGGAAAATTCTTTGAAGATTTATTGACATCGATATCAATAAAATTTCTGGATATCAATAAATCTTCAAAGAATTTGGTCTGTTGAATATTTATTGACATGATAAAATTTATTGATAACGATGTCAATAAATCTTCAAAGAATTTTCCAGAATCGTTTGAAGATTTATTGACATTCATGTCAATAAAAAGACAAAATGTCAATAAATCTTCAAACGAATTTCCAAATTTTTCACTTTTTTTTTTAACTTCACATACCAAACGAAAAATGGTATCTAACTTTGCTTTTGTGAACATTAAATAAATAACAAAATTAAATACAAAAGAAAATAGAAAGATATTTCATTAAGGGTATTTATGTATTTACACATATATAGAAGTCATACTTTTGGATTGATTTTGACTTATTGGATTTTGGTCCTAAAGTGTTGAGGATGTCATAGTTTAGGAATAATCCCAGAGATTATTTGTGGAAATCATGAATTATAGAAAAATACAAGTTAAAGGTATTTACCCATAAAAAGTTGTCGTGATTCTCTTTATACAATGAGAAATTACCCGAACTAAACTACTTTAAAATTGAGATGATAAAATAGTCAACGTTTGAAAAAAAAAATAGCCAACTATTTACGATCCAACAAAAATTTTAATCCCAATTATAACGTTGAGAGTGTATTCAATTTAAATTTAAAATTTATTTGGTAATTATATTGTTGGAAAAAACAATTACATTTGATTGTTTTTTATTTTGAATTTCTTAATTTTCTCTTTCATTAATTATCTCTCTCTCTCTCTCTCTCTCTCTCTCTCTCTCTCTCTTCGCTTTTAACTTTTAACTCTGAGTACATGTTGTTCCCATCTAGCAAATTCCTTGCACAATTAAAGGTGGCCATATGAGATCCCGTTTCCCGTATTTTTGGTACCATATGGGAAATGGAAAAAAACCATATTAGGAAATGTGGTACCGGGACTTTTGTCCCACAACCATCCGGGAAATGGGACGGAACTGGGATCCCCGTTTAGCACTATTTAGTACCATATTTTTAAAATTGTATTTTTTAATTGAAAATATATGAATTTTTATTTATTTTTAAATGTATTCATGATTAAAATAAAATAAAAAAATAAATATGGGAAATATGAGAATCCCAGAACCGTGAAATATGGTACCAGGAATTCTCGGTACCGTGGAAAATGGTTATGGGATTTCTCGGTTAAAGGTGGCCATATGGGATCCCGCGGGACCCCGTTTCCCGTATTTTTGGTACCATATGGGAAATGGGAAAAAACCATATTAAGAAATGTGGTACCGGGACTTTTGTCCCGGAACCATCCGGAAAATGGGACGGAACTGAGATCCCCGTTTAGCACCATTTAGTACCATATTTTTATAATTGTATTTTTTTTATTGAAAATATGTGAATTTTTTATTTATTTTTAAATGCATTCATGATTAAAATAAAATGAAAAAAATAAATATGGGAAATATGGGAATCCCGGAACCGCGAAATATGGTACCGGGAATTTCCGGTACCGTGGAAAATGGTTCCGGGATTTCTCGGTACCATTTTTTACGGTTCCGGGAGTCCTATTTCCCGCAAAATATGGGATGAGACCAGGGGATCCCATTTCCCGGGTTCCATATGGCCATCTTTATTCTCGGTACCATTTTTTACGGTTCCGGGAGTCCCATTTCCCGCAAAATATGGGACGGGACCAGGGGATCTCATTTTCCGGGTTCCATATGATCAGCTTTATGCACAATATCGTGAACAAATTATTTATCCTCCTGGCTCAAAGTTGAGTATTGAAAAAGTGAAGGGTAGCGTTTGGTAGTTAACTCAAAAAGTTTTTTGTTTTCTGTTTTCTAAATTTTGGAGTTGTATTGAAAAACTGTTTTGTAATTGTTTTCAAAAAGCTGTTTGGTACAGTTTTCATTTTTATTTTTGAGAAACTGAAAAAACTGGAAAAACTGTTTGGTAAACTTTTCACTTTTTGTTTTTGAAAAACTCAAACGTGGAAACTGTTTGGTACAAGAAGAATTCCAAGATCCCTTAAATATATTTAAAATAACGAGAAATAATAATAATTTTCTCGGTTATTTTTCAAGATTATTTTTAAATTAATTAAGGACAGAATTGCGAAGTTTTATTTTAAAAGGACTTATATGCAAAATTTTGAGGGATGAGATTGAAAGAAAAAGAAGAGTTGGGGTCATTTTGAGAGAATTGTGGCAGAATGTGACTGGGCCACTTGTGCACGCGTGGCACGATGACACGCGGACACCTACCCCTCCCTCTCTTTCTCTCGCTGCCACCTCATCACTCCCATCTCTCTCTCTTTCTCCTCACTCTCTCGGTCACGCTCTCTCTCTCTCCTCTATCTCCACTTCTTCTTCTTCTTCCTCACTTCTCTCTCTCGGCCGAACAAGAGAACCAGGAGAAAAAAAAAAAAAAAAAACACGACCACGAGCCTCACCGAACCACGGTCACCGCCACGACCCTCGTTTCTTCTTCTTCTTCTTCTCCGCGCCGCGCCGTCGTCCTCACCGAGCCTCCACCGCGTGCGCTCCGGGCCGAGGAGATACAGCGCCGCCGAGCCTCCGACGTCGCCACCGCCACCTCCCACTCATCTCTTCTCTCTCTCGCCTTCGCGCGTCACCGATCGCTGAGCCACCGCGCGCGCGTAGACCGAGCGACACGCCGCCGCCGCGAGCTCGCCGTGACCGCCGCCGAGGAGAAAGACGCCGGGAACGAGCAATCGAGCAACGACAACTCTCCGGCGTCTCTTTCTCTCTCTCTCTCTCTCTCTCTCTCTCTCTCTCTCTCTCTCGCTCGATCTCGCTGAAAAAAAAGGAAAAAAATTTCGGAAAACACTCCCCCCTTGTTTCCATTTTCCTTTACCATTTTTCAAAACTTTCCCAAAATTTTTCAAAAAAATTTTCCGAAAATTATTACCAAACGGCCCATTCAATTTTCCTTTCCTATTTTTTTCACTCAAATTTTTGAGTTACTAACCAAACACGGCCAAGAGTTTCCATATTCTGGTGCAATTATCCATAAAAACGACCACAAATTTATTCACTCGCAATCATCTCTCACGATCTACAAAGGCTGAAGATAACATTTTATGTTCATGGACCTTACAATCAGCGATAAGAAAGATTGGGATAAATTGTTTTTGTCAATTTTTAATAAATCTCTGAGTGTTTTTTTTAGGTAATGATCGTTAATAATTATAATAAATTTATAAGTTTGTGCTATAACATTTGGATTTGTTTTCTTAGTATGAATTTCGATTTTTTAATCCTTAATTATTTCGATTTCTAAAATTTGGTCTTCGAATATTTGTTCGTTGTCCTTGAATTTTTTTTCCATAATTTGTCATTTATTTATTTTGGTCAATTTGATATTTATTATTGTTGAATCTGGAATCTCTTTTTTCGTAACTTGTCATTTGTTTATTTTGCTTAATTTGACACATAATTTTGTTGAATATAATATTTCTTTTTTCGTAATCCATCATTTGTTTATTTTAGTCAATTTGACATATATTATTGTTGAATCTGATATTTCTATTTTCGTAACTTGTCATTTGTTTATTTTGGTTAATTTGGTCAATGAGATAAGAAGTTGTTAGGAATATTTTCGACATAAAATTATTCCGATAAATTACCATAGGATTGCACATACACACTCATAATAAAACGGAAATAACAATGAAATACGATATGTAGAAGGAAAACACACCACACGCCTAATTTCCATGTTTTTCAAATCTTCAAATCAAATGCTTGGTCTGATGATAAAAAAAAATTGGCATATTTAAGAAACTCCGCGTCATCTTCGAGCCTTGCCATAATTTCCGGTTTCAAGCTCACGTAGGCCTCAATTCCACCGCCGTGCTTGGAGTCCATAAAATTGACTTCGTTGTCGTAATTCAACGCCGCCGCTCTGACCCACGCAGGCTCGCCTCACCCAAAATCGGCGTCGTAAAGAGGAAATCTACAAACACTGTTGAAGCTATACTCGACGAACTCGCCGCCTTCCAATTCTACCCTCCTCATTTCTTCCACCACACGCTTTAGATTCGGGTCCTCTCCGGATTTCCTCATCTTCTCCACAAACTCCTTGTCCACTTTCCTTATCTCTTCTCTTATCCTCTTCGCGATTTCTCCACCGTCGGCGATGGTTCCGCGGATGATCGTGAACGCGTCGCGGGAGAGATTTCCAAAGGAGTTTTCCCTATCTCTCCCGTCCCGGCTCGCTGATGACGAGAGAGGACAAAAACCGACAATGCCTCGACCCGAGAAACCCGACTACCGTATTTTTCCCTAATGGCTTCGAGCGCCAGCGAGGTGATCAATGAGAACATCTTCGACGTGATCGTGTTCTTAATTAACAAGGTCGGGTCAAGCACCAGGTGAGAGACGCATATTCCGACGGCCACGCCTCCGCCGGAGAATGTGTTGAGCCGGACTCCGGCGGCAAACTCGTTCATCTTGTTGACTTCGAAGGGAATGAGCTTCGAGAGCTCGCTAGGGTTAGGGTTTTTCATTACGTCCGAGAGATTGTTAGGGCTCAAGACTCGGGCCTCGGAAAAAGGGATTCCCTCGTCGTTGCAGTCGACGAACTGGTCGGTTACGATCCGGCCGGCAAATGGGTAATATTATAGGGCTAAGGCCTTGGAGAGAGAATTCTTGATTCGGCTCGATATCTTGCTGATTTCGGACTCGGCTTGGTTGTTGTTTAGCTTGTAAAACAAGATCAAGGGACCGTACATTTTGGGAGATATTTGGTCGAGATAAGAGAGTGTGTAGTGACGAAGATGGTGAGGGGTTTGAGACGACGGTTTGATGATCTCTTCGGAGGTTACTTCTACTTCAATCTTCATTTTGATCGAAACCCTAATATTTGATTACCCACTACTCTCGTATATATCTTCTGATTGACGTAGGTTTTGCTAAAAAATTGTTCTCACCTGTAATGAGATCGATAGTCAGCTTTTATAGAAGCAGAAGTGTATAGTACTAATATTTGTAGAAAAATATTTCTGTACTATATATATATACGTACATATATATATGATTGAAGACAGATATTTTTACAAATAAATGATTCTTTAAGTTTTTTGAAAGCAATTATTTAGCAACTTTGTTCAGCAACTTTTTTGTTTTTTATTTTCGTTTGAAATATTGAAAAAATATTTGTTATCCTACTCTGATCTAGATATCTTACTTTCACGGGGTATTTATTGGGTGTTGTCGCTAGAAACTGTATATTAATTATTGTATGGGTTTCTTTTGAGAGATTTGCAGGCATGGCTGTACTTTATGCTTGTAGCAATTTAAATGGCTGATGTGATTTTGGTATAATGAAATTGGTATAATTTAGATATATAAATAAATAATCAAAAAATAGATTTGGTCATTTGTATCTACATCCTCCGATCAGCGGAATAGTTGATAGCTCTGAAAATAAAATGTAAGTTTTTACGTCCTTATTACTTAGAAAAAACTAAACATTAGTATAAATTAAGTCTAGAATATGCCGAAAAGAAAAGATATTTTCCCTCCAATACTTAAAAAATATATAAATAAAAATGAACAAAATAAAGATAAACCAGATACTGTAGATCAATAGAATAATAATATTGATCCGCGCATACATATTCTTAATCTTTGTTTTATCTAATCTCCATATATTTTCTGGTTATTGTGTGTTTCTTGGTGAAAATTTGGTTGCTTCAAAAAAGCAATATGCAATCTCATCTCATGCTCTTCGACTAATTGGTTGTTGTTTAGCTTGTAAAACAAGATAAATGGACCGTACATTTTGGGAGATATTTGGTCAAGATAAGAGAGTGTGTAGTGACGAAGATGGTGAGGGGTCTGAGACGACGGTTTGATGATCTCTTCGGAGGTTACTTCTACTTCAATCGTCATTTCAATCAAAACCCTAGCTAATATATAACTTGGAGTTGTATATATATATTTCTTCTGATTGGCTATATTAAGATCTTTCTTCTATATAGTCTGAGAAGTGGATCTCATTTGAAGAAGAATGATAAGTTTGATTGGCGATGGGCATAAACAAATGATGCTTAATTAATAAAGTTATCACTGTGCGATACAGTATTACTAATTAATTTAACTTGGGGTTTCTGTTAGAGAGAGAATATGGCTTTCAGGTGGTATTAATTTAGTGGTCTCTGTTAGGTTACAATAATTTGTAGGATGCTCTTTGCTACAGTTTTACTACTTTAAAATTAGGTTTCTCCCCATTATGGGTTTCACGTGGTATTTATTATGTGATCTTTATTAGATGAGTTTTGTTAGGTGGCTTATTTTTAAACAGTACTAGTTCTTTAGGGTGATCTTGCACGTCCTAAGTATATAAAAATATTATAATGATTGATCATAAAAAATACTAATGTAAATTAATTAATACACATAGCTAAATCAAATTCCCAAATATTTGGTAGTTTCACACCAAACATGTACTTTCAAATATGTTTGGATTGAGGTTATACTTTTAGAAATTAAAAATATGTATTTTTAAAGTATAAATACGAAATTAAGAATAATAAATATTTTCATGTAGGTATGGTTTAAGTCGCTGTTAAACTTCTTTTTAAGATAGCACTAGAAATTCCAGTATTCATGTGCTTTTACACGATGCACGTTATTTAAACTTAAATAATTCTCTATTAGTAATGATGGAATCTAACTTTGCTAATGGACCCGTTTATTTCAAATGTTATCCAAAATTTTCTGTTTCACTATTTGATTCAAATATTCTTGACAATTAATCTTAAATCTAAGCATAGTTTAACTAGACATGAGACCATAATTTTTGAAGCCATTACTCAACATTCTAAAATAAGTACTCCGAAGAGATTAAAATGGAACGAATCAAGTCAAGCAGGGTCATGGGAGTTGTCTTATGTATGTCAGCCAAAGTCTCAGGAACTCACAGAATCCTCTTCAACAATCTTTGAGCAGGCAGATGGATCTGTTTAGCTAATCTTTGATTCAAACCAAGTCAACGACTCAGTTATTACTAGAAGAGCTTCAGTAAGTTCAGCCCCTTCTAGACAATGAGTTTATATTCTTCGTAGACAACCTAGCCTTGCTAGAAGCTTATATACGCCTATTAGGATGGATACGGAAATTAGAAATGTAGATTTCAATTATAATATACCACAACCTATATATAATGAAGTAAGAATTAATTCTTCAGAATCATCAATATATCCAACTAGGTTGCAAATGGAAACCTATGGTAATATTAACATGATTACAACAGGATTCCAAATAAACAAAGAATTATTTAAAAAAAAAAAGGATTACTTTGACCCTTCTAATGATTAAAAACGAGAATGATTCATAAGTAGCAGTTTTGAAAGTACTAAAAGAGTAGAGATTAGAGAAATATGATATTCAAATTTAAGAAACCATAAGACTAATATTCATTTCTTCACCTGGTTCTCTCGTTATTGTAATATATACAACACAGATTACACATTTAATAGATTAAATGCTACTACAAATATTACAAGAACTTGAAACACTTTAAATAATGCCAAAGTTATAGATATTAATCCTCCTCTAGATGGTATAACTTTTACTATCAACAATACACATATAATAGCTACTCCTTTTAAATCATTTACTCAAAACAATATAAAAGATAGCAAACAATCAACTAAAAGAGATGAAAGAAATATATAGTGTCAAAATAACTATACAACTCAAACCCTTTCTACTATAGCCAATTAGTTGACTCGTGTTGAAGACATGGTTAACATGAAGGTTACACCTTCATCCTCTTTTCCTCGGGAGGGAAGCACCCAACAATTATTCAAACCCTTTGAATTTCCTAAAACTCTACAACCTAAGCTTTCAAGCAATAAATTTTCTAACGATCATTTTCTAAAGACAAATTAACCTTAGGAGAACCCAACCATAATCCACAAATAAATGTATTAAATCAAAATCTAGAATTTGATAATGAAACTGACAAAGATAACTATAGTCAAGCAGATACGCTTGATCAAGAAAATATGCTCCACCAAATTGACTCAATTGAACAACAATTTCAATCACTCTATACTAATGAGAATACCAATATAAATAAGATAAAAATATGAGAGAGCATTTACTAGAAAACCACATACTAGAAATTACTACCCTAGACCTATTCCTCTTGATATTCAATATGAAGAAAGATCTCAAAGTCTACAAGTCAAATATGATGGCAAGTCCATATATAACTATTGCAGCCTGTGACTAAAAAAAAATAATGATTTAACCATAGCTAACATATTAATATCCGGCTTTACATGACAACTCTAAGGATGGTGGGATTATTATGTTTCACCAGAAGACAAAGCCTTAATACTCACAGCTAAAAAAATAATTACAAAAAAAGAAAATGGGATCAATGTTCAAAGTCAAGAAGACGACATAGTTAATATACTTGTCTTTGTTATTATGAAAGTTTTTGCAGGCGACCCTCCTCATTTTCAGGCGAGGGCCTCTGAAACTCTAATCAACCTTAGTTGTCCAATCTTAAGCAATTTAGATGGTATAAACATGTATTCTTACTAAGGTTTATACAAGGAGCGATAGTAATCTTTCCTTTTGGAAAGAAAATTTATAGCAGGCCTCCCTAAACTATTTGCTGATAAGGTTAGTGTTATGTTTTCCTTCTCGCCAAAACCACTCCCAAATGCAGAAACACACGAACACAAGATGTTTGTTTACGAGGTATAGTCATGTGACCTAATCCCCGGAATTCCCCTCTCTCAATTCTTTGCACTATGATCAAAACACCCTTACAAACACCCTTACAAGAACAGAGATGAAGAGGAAGATGAACTACCCAAGAATTGTATCTCCAACTCTCTCGCTCGATCTCTCAATCAGTTTCTCTCTCTGTCTTTCTTTCGTTGTGTCTGTGTGTCGATAAATCCGTTAGTACAGTACCATATAAACACTCTCAGCCTAACTAAGCCTAACACTAACTTAACCATTTATAAACCAAGGTCAAGCTAGCTTAAATACCAATACTAACTAAACACCGACTGTGGTTAAGGCACAACTAACATCAACAGTTAGGAATAAAATTAAGTCATATTACAACAACTCTATTCCACGACAACGTGACTTATGGCCATTAAATCGGTTATATTAATAATAAGGGACTAACTCTATGTACGGATATCAAATTGAAGACTAAAATTCAAATAGAGAACAATCAACATAGAAAAGAGTTAGCAGAATTAATATTTTGTGCTCAATATGAATATGAAAAGATCAAACCTCCCAATTCAAAAATTAGGAAAAGATATTTGAAGAAGCCTTTTAGGAAACCTAAGGTTTTACTCCAAGAATCTTCCATCCGCTTCAAACATAGAAAATATAAAAGTAATAAAAATTATACTAAACCACATATCTACTATAAATGAGTAAGAGTTGGTCATTTTAAGAATCAATATAAGATGAAAGAAAAAATTAATAATTTAGAAATATATAAAATAAAAAAAAAACAAAATCTTAATAATCTTCTTTTTCAGATACCAGTTCTGATTCTGAAATCGATATTAATTTAATCTCTGACTCAAAACAAAGTTCTGCCTTGGAATAGTTGAAAGCAAATTTTCAAATTGAAAACTATAAACCGTCATTGAGAGTGTTGTGGACGAGCATTGTTCGTGGCTGTCGTCAAGCGTAGATGGGACTGTGTCGCGAGGTAGAAGATGATGGTGGTCGGAGTCTCAGTCACCGGAGCGGAAAGAAGAAGTGGAGCAGTGCAGGGTTGCGATTGGCAGGGATGACAGTGGTTGAGAGCATGAGTGGCGGTTGTAGCGAGCGTGAGTTGATCAGGAGAGAGCGCAAGCGAGAGAGACATAAAGGAGAGAGAGAGAGAGAGAGAGAGAGAGAGAGAGAGAGAATAGAAAAAGGGTTTTATATTTGACTAGCGTTTAGAAAATAAAAAGGGGAAAATTTCATTAATGAACGAAAAAAAGAGAGAAATAAATCCCGCAAAAAATTTCGACTTAATGTCACATCCAATACTCTGTCAGACTTTTAGATGCGACATGTCGCATTCAAAAGGGAAAATATCAACTTAAATAAACTAATTTATTGTGAAGCTCGGTGATAGTTTTGGACGAGACATGTCGCATCTAAAGTTCATTTAGATGTGATATTTGGATGAGACACCAAAAGCTGTCTGAAGCTAAAGACTCAATTTGTCCTAGTGGAAGCACAACATTATGGTATGTGTGACTGCAAAACTATTAATGTAATTACTACATTACAAAAGAAAATGATTTTATTCGACATAATTGATAGGATAAATGACCCTGAATTAAAGAGAGAATACTTAATTAGGCTTAAAGAATTAATCTCAAATAAAAAAAACTAATATTTTTGAGCCGTATAAAATCTCAAAAATTAAAAATAAATTTAAAGAATCCTTAAGACCCTCTCTAACATTTAAAGATTTACAAGAAGAGATTAATAATATAAAATTGATATTTCAGCATTAAAATACGAAAACAAAGAAATCAAAGAAAAATTCTTTGAGTACGAAATAAAAATATTAACGAAACATATAGCAGTCCTTCCCCTTCAAATACTCAAGAAAACAAAATAAATCAAGATTTTATAAATACTGTTGAAAAAGTATATTTTCATAAGTGATATGTTCAAATAAAACTCGTAATAAATTTAGAATTTCATCTAACCACTATTGCCCTAAATGACATAGGTGCAGATCAAAACTGTATTCAAGAGAGATTAATTCCTACCAAATATTATGAAAAAAAACTAAAGAAAAATTGAGTGCTGCTAATAATACAAAAATACAAATAAATTATAAATTATCGAAAGTAAAAATCTGTAATCAAGGATTTTGCTTCCACACTCAGTTTATTTTAATAAAACATCTTTATTGCCTCATAATCTTAAGAGCACCTTTTATTACAATAACTTACCCTTACTTCTATACTAGGAAATGAAGTTATTTATCCTATTCAACCAAAACAAGTTGATCTACTAAAAAAATATTAGTATTCAACAGATCAATTTAATTTCTAAAAAAGAAAAGCACATCAAATTTCTAAAACATGAAGTTAATAATTTAAAAATAGAACGAGTACTTTTAAATCCTAATACTATTAAAAATATACAAGAAATAAAAAAAAAATATGTTTATTTCCAATGTTTGTTCAAGTATTCCTAATGTGTTTTAAACTCGCAAAAAGCATGTTGTTAGTCTTCCTTATGAAGAAAGTTTTTGTGAAACGACATTCCTACTTAATCTCGAGTTATTCACATGAATCAAGAAATGTAAAAAATGTGTATTAAAGAAATAAATTACTTAAAAACGAAAGGACTGTTAGAGATTCAAAGTCTTGTTGCAAAAAATCAATAATTGGCAAGCGCACGTGTCGCGCAAGTAATACAGTGTACTAAACGTACGGGTATCGAAACCCATGGGGAATAAATTTAATTAATAATTAAATCAACTAAAACGAATTGAACTCAAAGAATTAGAAGACGAAGGTTGTCGCAAAATTTTGACAAGAAATTTAAATAAACAAATAAATTAACAGATGGTTTTACGGTTATGCAAATGTAAGGATCATGGCTTCACTAGTCTATTCAATGGTTTGGATTCTCGGAAATTTTGCACAATTTAACACTCATACTTTTGCTCGTCACGTTCACAAACTTATCCCTAAATCTCTCTTGAGCATCTAGCAACCTAAACCTGTGCCATAATTTTATCTCTCGATCTTAACTTCTAAAAATAAGGCAATCACTGAATACAAGAACATACAAAAGACTCTGTAACAACTTAGCTATCTCTGACCTAGGAATGAATCATGGTAAATAAATTCATGCACACTAACAATCTAATCTTTCTCAAGCATCAAGTTGAATTAAATATCATGAACGAGATAGCTAATCACAGTCAAGCATTAAGAGTAGAATTGAATTAAGAAAAACAATATACAATGAATAAATACTTCAATAAAAGTGAATTTGAATTCATAACCATGTTGTATACTAGCTACACCATAGCCCTTAAGGGAATTAGTTCATAGCGTAGCAGAGAAACAAAGAAGAAGAGGAGAAACTAGAATTCATAAAAAAAAACCCATAATAATATTCATAAAATAAGAATAACCACGGGAGTTCAATAGAATAATAGAAGAGAATAAAAACTGTGATTGTAGCGTAGACCAGGACGAACGGCTCTTCAAAAATCTCTCTCTCTCTCTCCCAAACATTATAAAAAAATCTAAAATAAAAGCAAAAGTATAATTTTAGTTACAAGAGCTGATTAAGTTTCCTGCTGACTTTCGGAGTGATCTGGGTCATTCAAAATGATCCAATGGCTCAAAACGATTCAAAAATCGTTAATTTCCGTTTATGACTGATGAAGCCTCGCGGCGCGCGGGGTGAGGATTGCGACGCGCAATAGAAGGATCGCGGCGCGCTTTGAAAAATTTGAGGAGCTCGCGTTACGTGCCTGATGCTCGGAGATGAATGAAAACAATTTGCGTGAACTGCGCAGCTCGCAAAAGATACCTCGCGGAACGCGCTTGTCGCTCAGTGACTGGCAAAGAATTCCCGTGCGCCGCGCTTCCAGGAAATTCACCACTTTACTCTCATTGCTCCGTTTTTACCCGTTTTGACTCCCGATTGTTTCGTTTTGTCGGAAAATGACTCCAAAGAGCTTATAGAAGCTCCTTTACTCATTAAACATGTAAACCATCATAAAAACTCTAAAACCATCAAAACACCTGAGAACTCACTAAATTCAAGCGAGAAGTAGGAGTTTAACGCGTACAAAATGCACCTATCAAGCCTCCATGGTCCTGTTCAGCCTTTTATGTTATGAATGTTACCGAATTAGAAATAAGAGTTCCAAGATTGGTAATAAACTATAAATCTCTCAATGACGTTCTAAAGTGGATTAGATATATCTTATCAAAAAACATTATGACACCAAAATATTCTCCAAATTCGATATGAAATCAGGTTTCTAGAAAATCCAAATAGAAGAAAAAGATAGATATAAAACTACATTCAATACTCTTTTCGGACATTACGAATGAAAAGTTATGCCTTTTGGATTAAAAATTGCTCCTAGTGAATTTCAAAATATCACGAATGACGTTATTGCTCATATTCAATCTTTTGCTATTGTTTATATAGATGATGTTCTTATTTTCTCTAATTCACTAGATCAGCACACATCTCATCTAAAGAAAATTATAATATCATAAAAAATAATGTTTTAGTTGTTTCTGAACCAAAGATGAAACATTTTCAAACTCATGTAAAATTTGTAGGTCATGATATTTACTTAGGAACCATAAAACCTATCTCCGGAGTTTTAGAGTTTACGTCAAAATTTCTTGATGAAATATAAGATAAAAATCAATTACAAAGATTTTTGGGATGCGTAAATTGTGTAGGAGATTTTTTTCAAGGAACTTAGGATGATATGTCAACCTTTATTTGAAAGGCTTAAGAAAAACCCAGAACCTTAGTTCAATTCTCATACTAAAATAGTCAATCAAATAAATGAAAAAATCAAGTATCTTCTTTATGTATCAATACCTCATCCCACTGCCTCCCTTATATGATAAGGGTTTTGGATGCATACTCAAACAAAAATTACATGGTCAAACCCAAGAGTCTTTAGTCCGATATTATTTTGGTTGCTGAAACTCTACTCAACAAAATTATTCTACTATAAAAAAGGAGCTACTAGCCATCGTATTATGTATCAAAAAATTTGAAGATGATTTATATATGAAAAGATTCTTACTAAGAATTGACTGCAAAGCATCCAAGGATTTATTAAAGAAAGATATTAAAAATCTCGTTTCAAAACAATTTTATTAAGTAATTTCGATTTTGATATAGAACATATTAAAGGGAGTAGTAATGCTCTCCTTGAGTTTTCCCTCACGATAATTTCTGCAGGGAAAAGAGTAGATTCAACGGCTGATTCAAGAAAGAAAGATTAAAAAAGATGCACCTGTCAAAATGACGAAAGAATCTTATTCAAATATACTCACTACTCAAAACAAATTCAACTTACCCAAGGAGTTTCCTACCCCATCATCTTCCAAACTTTCTTTATCAAAATCTCCTTCTACTTTTATCCAAGCTATTAAGATCCCTCCTTCGATATACTCAACAAACCTATTAATCAAACCATCATTACTTTAGAACCTGAGCACGTAGATCTACAAAATAATATTCATTTTCCAAATATCTTAAGAAGAGTTTTTCCTCCTCAATGTCTCTTTATCTCAAATCATTCCCTCAAAGATAGAAAATTTTATGAACACATTTTCATAGATTTAAATCCGTAGAAATCAATCACTGCTTTGATTCAAATGATTCCCAAAAAATCAATTATTCAAAATTCAAAATCCTCAAAGTCCTCACCCCTTACGATTGGAATCAAAATATTTATACCCTTAGATATTTCTCATGCCCTAGTGCGATTAAGTCTTATAATTGTTTAGACTATCAAAAGTCTTGGTTCAATGTTTTCTTTGTCCGAGCTTTTTCTCATTTTTGGTTTATTCAGTTTTCAAACCGAACATTTTCCTATTTGGTTTCAAGAATGGTGGTCATACTTTGGATTAGTCTCAAATATTCTTCCTCCTCCCATTCAAAAAGGCTTTAACCTTTTTTCTCAAAAAAAAAAATTTGTAATAAATTATTATCATTTTCTTCAAAATTTGGTGTTCCATGGATCCTTACCTGGACATTTCAAGTTATTAATCAAGAAACTAAAATTCCTTTATTAGTTAATTAGACAATTTAGAGTTAAATGGTAGGACATTTTCAATGTCTCTCAAGTCAACGAAGAAGCTATTCCAATTATCTTTCTTCAAAAGTTTGGAATCTTGCTAATAATCCACAACATCTAGAATTTCTTACTCAAAAGAGCAAGATCCAAGCTTTACTATCAGCAACTTCAACAAAAGAAGACTTTCAAAACCTTTTAGAAGATGTTCAATCTCAATTGTAAAGCGACGACAAAGACAGTTTGTCAGGGGTAAACGAAGAAGAACGTATAGATCTAAATGATTTCTTTTTCTCAAATATAATAATTAACAGTTTTATTTCATTTGTAAAAAAAGTCTAAAGTAGTATAGTGTCTGTCGAGGATAAGAGTCTCCTTTATTTTGTTTGTTTGTAAAAAGGTCTAAAGTAGTAGTATAGTGTATGTCAAAATTCCTCATTATTTTGTTTGAAAAAATTCTAAAATTGTATAGAGTGTGTCGAGGATACGATTCCTCTATCTCAGATTTGAAACTCTTTCAAGTCCGAATTTTTTTCTTATTTAAGGAGGTTTGTTTTCATTTTGTAAGCAAGTTTCGAATTTCAGATAAATAAAGAAGTATATTCAGTCTCTCTCTCTCGTTTACATTCGGTCTCTTACTCTCTTATTTATATTTAAACTATCTATCTTACTCTCTCCTTACCAGAAAGCCTAAGTCCAAATATTCCTCTAAGTTTCTACCTATTACTTCCCTTAAGATTGTTATCCTAAACATATCTACTCCTCTACTACAGATCAAAACTCTTATCTTATTTTTCGATCCACCAATAATCTTAAACTTTTAAATTATCCTTCGATCCACCAGTCAAGATCGTTATCCTAAACATATGTACTCCTCTACTACCGATCCAAACTCTTAAACTCTCTCTCTCTCTCTCTCTCTCTCTCTCTCTCTATATATATATATATATATATATATATATATATATATATATATATATAACTTTCCTACTCTCTAATTTCAAAAGTATATTTTGACAATATATAAGAGACCAAGAAACATAAAATATAGCCAATTAAGACCCATAAATGTTCACCAAATCCGGACCAAGACAAATGTACTAATAGTGTTATTGGGTTATTCCACCATTATTCCATTAACATATATAGAAGAGGCAAAGCCTCTTCCATCTTTATCCTATGGCCGCCACGTGACACCTCTTGTATGCGACACGTGGCGGCCCTTTTTATATCTTCCGGTTTTTTTTTTCTTCTGGGTTTTAACTTTTTTTTTTTTTTGCTTTCCGGGATTTAACCTTTTTTTTTTTACTTTTTTTTATATATTTTTTTTCTTTTCTTTCCCCCGGCCTTTATATTTTTTTCGTCGGCTTTTAAATTTTTTTTTCCCCTCTCATCAATATATTTTGTATCTTTTTTTATTTATATTTTTTTTTCTCTCTTTCGTCAATATATTTTGTATAATTTTTTTTATGTATATTATAATCATAATTGCTAATATTATATTAAATCGATAACATACATTATCCTTTATTTTTTTCCCTCCGCTTTTAATTTTTTTTTCCCTCTCATCAATATATTTTTTAAATCTTTTTCATTTATCCATAACATAGTAATAAGAGGCAATGTCTCTTCGACTTTCATTCTGGTTTCGTCACGTGGCGCTGCCAAGCGGCGACATTAAAAAATTTTTTCTCCCCTCTCATCAATATATTTTTTATATTTTTTTATTTATATTTTTTTCGCCCTCTTTCATCAATATATTTTGTATAATTTTTTTTATGTATATTATAATCATAATTACTAATACTATATTATATTATATCAATAACATACATTATCCTTTATTTTTTTCACGACCTTTAATTTTTTTTCCCTCTCTCGTCAATATATTCTGTATATCTATTTTATTTATTTTTTTTTCTCCCTCTTTCATTAATATATTTTGTATAATTTTTTTATGTATATTATAATCATAATTACTAATACTATATTATACTATACCAATTACATACGTTATTTTGAGTATATGTTATTATATATCTATAACATAGTTAAAAAGGAGCAACTCCTCCCCCACATGCATCCTACATGGCCCCGCTAGATGGCGACACGTGACGGGTTTTTTTTTATTTTTTTTATTTTATGCTTCTTCTACTTCTTCTTTTCAGCTGTCATATTTTTCCCCCTCTTTCATAAATATATTTTGTATAATTTTTTTTTATGTATGTTAATTTTTTTTCCTCCCTCTCTTATCAATATATTTTGTATAATTTTTTTTGTATATTATAATCATAATTACTAATACTATATTATACTATACCAATAACATCCGTTAGTTTGAGTATATTTTTTAATATATGTTATTATTATTATTATTATTATTATTATTATTATTATTATTATTCTTGGAAAAACTATGTGGTATTAATATTACACGTAGATTTTATAATTTATTGTTTGATGTATAATACACTTTTGCAATTTAACATAACAATATTTATTATTAATATAAATATAAGAATTTTTTTCTTTCTATTTCTTTATATATATATTTTTTAATTTTTTTATCAAAATTTAACTTCAACTTTTACTTACCTACATTTTTTTTGCCCATAATGCTTCTAAAAAATCTGACAGATAGGAAAACATGCAATATTTAAAAACTTTTGAATCATAAAAGAGTTTTTTCTACTTTTTTTATTTTTTAAACATTATTGACAACGATTTTCCTAAATTTAATTTAATAAAATTAAAAATCTTCAACTTATTTTATTTTCTTTATTTTTATTTCTCTTTTTTTTTTAAGAAAACAATAATAATTTTATTGGCGCCCGATTGTTGATCTTCTAGAAAGAACAGAAAGCTATAGATATGAAAAATCAAGATATTATAAACAAAAAGCAAGTTACGATATCTTGCTATTATTGGGCTTTTGAATTGCTTACTCCAACGTGATGTTGACTTCACAATAGTGACACCAGCCAAGCTAACCCTGCACAATATCACATCGGGTTTCCATATACTTCAATCATTTACTTTTTTTTTTTTTTTTTTTCCCTCAACTGCCAAATAATTAATGATGCTCGTTTATTTCAATACGAAATCGGAAGAGATCGATTTCCGGATTCTCAATTATCATATATGTTATATCTGATATTATAAAAAATTATAATATGTGTTATCAAGCTATAAATAATGTAAAAACTATTGGTAAATAAGAAGTGCTATTAATTTTGTAAATATTTGAGAGAAGAAAATGTAAGTTGGGTTTTTATGTTATGTGTATATGTGAGTTTTTTTGTTTTTGTTTTTTAAAAATTACATTATTAGCTAAGATTACATGATATATTATATCAGTGTAAGTGCATGTGGCACTAACTCATATTGAATCGTTGTTCTCATTGAAAAAGGCATCTAAATTTCTTATATACATTTCACTTATTCGATTACTATATACTAGCTCTCGAGTTCAATATTGCATTGTTCTTGATCATGATCAATAAAATCGTTACATATTCTCTTTTTTTTTTTTGCTATCTTATTATACTTATTGCTAATGCTATTATCATATAATATTGGGAAAATATCACATTTATACCATGTGTTTTAGTGAAATATCGAGTTTAACCCTCGGTTTTCAAAAATGTCGAGTTCATACCATCTGTTTAACTAAAATGACGAAATTATACCCTAAATGAATAACAGCGTCACAAATCTCCCTTTCATTGATATTAACTCTTATATAAGAAAAACCAAATCAAATCTAAATCAGTGCCCTAACTTCTAAATTCTCAATTTTGAAATAAAAATAGCCTTAAATTAAAATTAAATAATAAAACTCATACCTCCTAATAAATGACTTCATTCTGTGTTCGAATTGTAACTCTAAATTCTGGATTCTCTGTTCCAATATGCGATTTTGATGACTATCAACTATCGATGTTTACCCATTTGTCTCTTTCTGTGTTCTTCACGATTAAGAGACTGTTGTTTATTTTTTAGTTTTAAATAAATTACATATATGGCGCGAATGAATAAAGATAATTGGTGTTTATATATACATATTATAGTCAACGTCAATGAAAAGTCAATAAAAAGAATATTCGTGACACTGTTGTCTATTTCAGGGTATAATTTCATCATTTTAGTTAAACATGAGGTATAATTTCGTCATTTTAGTTAAACAGAGGGTATGAACTCGACATTTTTGAAAACCGATGATTAAACTCGATATTTCACTAAAACACAGGGTATAAATGTGTTATTTTCCCTATAATATTTCATGAGTCCTTGATTAAAACTTAGACGAGAATTCGTGATCTATGATAAAAAAAATATAACAATAAATAATAATTCGTGATTAAAGATGAGGCCGGTTAGATATCTAACCCAAATTGACCACCCGTTTTAAAATTCTAGCCCAACTATTACTTAAATTAGGTAACTAGCCAAATCCACTACCAAACAATATTATATTCCTATCTTACCCTTCATCAAATACACACCAAAATTTTCGGATACGACTCCATATCACTCAAACGAAAAAGAATTATTGGCAATTCTCAAAACAGTCAAAAAATTTGAGATACACATAATTCAAAAACCTTTCTTAATAAGGACAGATAACAACAATCTAACCTATTTTAAGAAAATGAAATTTGACAAAAGATCTGCAAGATCCAGATGGATACGATGGCAACTCGAACTAGCCGAATGTCAATACGAAATTAACCACATTGCAGGTACAGACAATTCTCTACCAGATTGTCTAGATGAGTGTTTTATTGCCTCCGCAGAGACTTGACCATACTTTTACTTGTTGGGCCGACATGGATATTGAGATTGTTGCTCTGATGGGCGTCTCCAAAGCAATTCTGGATAATGTGATATTCGTGTGCATCAAAACGAAGCCAACTGGCCGTTTCAAGACCCACGCACTGCGAAGAAAAAATTCGATGACACCTTCTCCATCACACGGTATATGATTTTACTCTGCCGATATATTTGTCATTTCTCAAGTATGTAATTCTAGTGATGCTCTAGAATTACATACTTAAGAAATGACAGATATATCGGCAGAGTAAAATCATATACCGTGTGATGGAGAAGATGTCATCGAATTTTTTCTTCGCAGTGCGTGGGTCTTGAAACGGCCAATTGGCTTCGTCTTGATGCACGAATATCACATTGTCCAGATCGCTTTGGAGACGCCCATTAGAGCAACAATCTCAATATCCATGTCGGCCCAACAAGTAAAAGTATGGTCAAGTCTCTGCGGAGGCAATAAAACACTCATCAAGACTGAGAAACAAAACTTTTCACTTGGCATAAAGTCCTACAAGTCCAGTGCGAAGATCGATGGTTCGAAGAATTCTCTCATTTGCTTTGCAATCGTTCCTCGAAGCTTTTGGAATCAATTTGAAAGACCTTATAGAGAGTGCATTCCCTGTGATGACAAGGACGTGACTAGTATCAACTTTTTCCTGCAGTTAACAAATGCAAAAAATGACTGGAAGGTAAACAAAAGTAATACAAACAAGGAAATAGCAAATGCACGTAGAAAAACACATCAAATTGATTACACTTACAAACTTCAAGAGGAAAACTACAATTATGCTTTTATAATTAAGATAACATTAATAATAATGTAAGAGAAGACTATATACCTTTGAAACTTCCAATCTTTGTTCAAACCATACCTTAACTTCTTCAACCTGAAATTCCAATGAAAATAAAAAAAATTAACACCCGAAGCCTGAGAATTGGAAACTAAAAGAAGCAAGTTCACCTTCTTTTTTTGAACCGCAAGATCTTCGAGGCAAGAAGGTTTGTATCTGTCAACCCACAACTCTTTCTTGCCACTTGTTCCAGGACCTGAGTCAAAAGTTTCAATTTGCGTCAAAAGAAAAAAAAAAAAAAAAAAAAAAAAAGGAAATGGACCAAACACACAAAGGCACTGAACCAAGTAAATTTTGCGTACCATTTAACCCGCATATCGTTTCATCAAAATCATCACAAAACAATTTGATCTGCATTGTCAAATAGAATTAAACATTAGAGCTGACAGTATATCAAAGGCAATATATGCCAATGCTTCCAAGTGTGAAACGTGCTAAACTTGAATCTTTGAACAGCCTTCATACCTAAAGAAAAGTCAAATTAAACACTTAATAAAGAGCTTTGAACCCAACAGCAAGTCCATAGGCTCAGAATTCACACCAACTTTACATTCTAAAAATCCCAGAAAACTAGCTTCCTTTATCATTTTTAAAACAGCTCTGGGATTACGGTTTGTGTTTGGATACAAATCAAAGGAATGTGAATATGATATTCAGTCTAGAGTCTCACTTATCAAACCTAGACCATTGGAAAAACGCAAAGCATCAAAACCAGAAAAAACGAACCAAAAGTCACCTTTTCCCAATCTCCGGGGCCTGATAGACGAGACTTCTTCGATCGCCTAGGATTTTCTCGAGGAACAGTCGAGATCAGTTTCTTCGTCAAAGGACGGCTCGACCAGTAGCTTCTTCCTCGTCTTCCGAAGACAAAACGAGAACCGTGGTCCTCTTCTTCCCCATCACCGTCTCTGTAACCCTAGGTTAATCTTCGCCATTGTTTGGGATTGAGCTTCTCTGAGAAGCCCTAAGCGGTGCGCTTTGAGAATCGGGGATTTGGCGGGTTTCGAAAAAGACCGCCGGGTTTGTTTTTTTTAAATCAGCCACCGTAGCAAAATAGCCAATTTGAAACTATAGATTTTTTTTTAGCCGATGTTTCATAACTTTTAGGAAAATAGCGAACGTGCTTAGGTGTCAATAATTAATAGACTAATTTGCCCTTTTACTTAATCAAATGAATATAATTATATTAAATAATAGACAATAACAATATAAAATAATAGACAATTTCAAAATTGTTATACGTAGCCTTTAAACTCTAACAAATCTCAACAAAATATTTTATCAAAGATATCATTAATCACGCGGCGCGCTAATCTAGAACGGCTCACCAAGACTGACGTTACTGTTGGGAACCTGTCAACACAGATAATAAACGTAAATTACTGGAAATTATCTCATTCTCCACATTTAAGTAATTTTGAATGGAAATAAATGAAAATAACTGTAAATAAATCATCTGTACCTCGTCGGTGAACTTCCTGATCCCGCCGCGGATGATCGCGTCCACGTCAAGCCCCGAGATCTCTTCGGCGCGCTTCGTCAGCAAATCGCATAGCTCGAGCCAGAGCCGGTGCCTCGTCTTCCCTTTCACGGACGAGATCTCTAAATCACGTGTATATTGAATTTAGTGATTGATCATTAATTGTAATTGAATTTGTTATTTTGCTCTGAATCATTTCTCTAGAACAAACATACCATACAAACGTACATCATAAATACACTTTGAAAATTTAGTAAAAATAATAATGAAAAGAATAAGCATAGTTTCTTCTACAGTTACAAAATACTTGGTTACATGAGTCTGTACATGAAAAAAAAAAATCAAACAGAGATTAAAATTACTTTCTAATCACGTGTTCTTCACCAGATAGCCGATCAAAGTGTTTGATCCACTTTCCCTCTTTATTCGCCTCTGCCGGAGAACTTCCTCCATCAGCTCCGACGTGAGCGATATCCAATCCATTTCCGACCGGAAAAAACACAGACCTCACCACTCTCCGGGAACCTCCCTCGACCACGCTCCGCCACCGGAATCCGGCGACGCTCTTCGCCGCGGCGTTCTTGCAGATCAGCACAGCTCCCCTGGGGCTCAGCTCCGCCGATCTCAGAGCTCTGGCGAAATCTCTCCAGCGACAGTCCACCACCACGAAATCAGCTCAGATCTATTTTGTGGAGAGAGAGAGAGAAAAGAACGTGGAAGAGATAGAGGACGTGGATTCAAATATTTGGTAACTACCTTATACGAAATAGGAATTTAACATGCACAAAAAAAGGAAAAAAAAATAACGTGATTTTAAAAAACTACTTTAATTATTGAAGGACAAAAAAGTAAAAAATATTTTGCCACCTAATACGTTTTGCTATTTCCCTAAAAATCTTCAAACATAGGCTAGATCTCAAACCTAATGTTATAGGTGGCCTAATTACTTAGAAAACTCTTTAAATTATTTAATTTAGTGTGTATATATATATATATTATTTTATGGGCGATGTACGAAGTTACCAACGATGCATTTAGATTAGAAATTTGCTCAAATATACATGCTAATGTCTTAAATTGATAGAATATACACAACTAAAAATTTACGCTGTTAAAAAATGGTTAAACTTATGTTTGGATGTGAATATCGATGAAAAATATCGATAAAAATGATATAAACGGCAGTGAAATAAAATACTAATTTTATTCAGAGGAATTATATAAACGGAAGTGAAATAAAAAACTAATATTTAACAAAATGTAACCAAATTTGCGCGATTTTCAAAACATACAGTAAGTTCAAAATTAAGAAACTGTACACGTTTTTATTATGAAAAAAAAAATACACCTAACATTAAATAATTCACATTTTTTTCTCTTTCTCACATGGGCTCTGAATCTGCTCGATGTCTCTCATTTTTTTCGTAACGAACGTCTATCACTTACAAAATTCAATTAGAACCTTTAAGAAAAATGTCATTTTTCATTGATAATTAATCTTTAACAAATTTTGGAACGTATACAAGATACAACATAAATTTTGAGGGCTATTATGCTAAAACTGGAGTGGTGATTGACAAAATTGTATTTTGTTAAAACTTGAGTGGTGGTTTTGTAATTTTTTTTATATAACCAACAACCCCTTGCTTTCTCTCTCTGGTGTCTCTCTACCTACCAACTCCTTTTCTCTCTCTCTCGCTCTTACTTAAACCCAACCAACCACCAATTCCATTCAAACCAGACACGTCAAAACCAACTCCGAAAAAGTGAGGAAAAAACCCGTACAACAGATTACATAGCACTGACTCAATCCCTACCCAGATATGATTTGTAAGAGAAAACGCCCTAAAAACTTACTATTAGAATGAAGCCATAAGGCAATACAGGTATTAATTTTGTCGATCAACTTCTCCCTGTTCCAAGCCTCGTCGTTAAAGATCCGGTTGTTCATGGCAGTCCAGATGCACCACAAAGAAGATAAAACTCCAGCCTTAGACGCTTCAATCCATTTGTCGTTACGTCCTATCGTCTCGTGGATCCGAAGCAGCCCTTCGATAGAAACAGGCAAGGTTTGGATGCCCAATTTTTGAAACAGCCATTCCCAGATAGACATCGCCACGGGACAAAGGGTAAAAAGAAAAAAAAAGTAAATGATTGAAGTATATGGAAACCCCATGTGATATTGTGCATGGTTAGCTTGGCTGGTGTCACTATTGTGAAGTCAACATCACGTTAAAAAAAGATAGGAAAATAACATATTTATACCCTGTGTTTTAGTGAAATGTCGAGTTTAACCCTCGATTTTCAAAAATGTCGAGTTCATACCCCCTGTTTAACTAAAACGACGAAATTATACCATCTGTTTAACTAAAATGACGAAATTATACCCTGAAATAGACAACAGTGTCACGAATATTTTTTTTATTAACGTTGACTATAATATTTATATATAAACACCAATTATCTTTATTCATTCGCGCCATATATGTAATTTATTTAAAAACTAAAAAATAAACAACAGTTTCTTAATTGTGAAGAACCAGAAAGAGACAAAGAGGTAAACATCGATAGTTGATAGTCATCAAAATCGCATATTCGAACAGAGAATCCAGGATTTAGAGTTACAATTCGAACACGGAATGAAGTCATTTCTTAGGAGGTATGCGTTTTATTATTTAATTTCAATTTAAGGCTATTTTTATTTCAAAATTGAGAAGTTGGAAGTTAGGATACTGATTTAGATTTGATTTGGTTTTTCTTATATAAGAGTTAATATCAATGAAAGAGAGATTTGTGACGCTGTTATTCATTTCAGTGTATAATTTCGTCATTTTAGTTAAACAGAGGGTATGAATTCGACATTTTTGAAAACCGAGAGTTAAACTCGACATTTCACTAAAACACATGATATAAATGTGTTATTTTTCCAAAAAAGATCGTTGATCTTCTAGAAAGAACAGAAAGCTGTAAATATGAAAAATCAAGATATTATAAACAAAAAGCAAGTTACGATATCTTGCTATTATTGGGCTTTTGAATTGCTTACTCTGACGTGATGTTGACTTCACAATAGTGACACCAGCCAATCTAACCCTGCACAATATCACATCGGGTTTCCATATACTTCAATCATTTACTTTTTTTTTTTTTTTTTTTCCCTCAACTGCCAAATAATTAATGATGCTCGTTTATTTCAATACGAAATCGGAAGAGATCGATTTCCGGATTCTCAATTATCATATATGTTATCTGATATTATAAAAAATTATAATATGTGTTATCAAGCTATAAATAATGTAAAAAATATTGGTAAATAAGAAGTGCTATTAATTTTGTAAATATTTGAGAGAAGAAAATGTAAGTTGGGTTTTTATGTTATGTGTATATGTGAGTTTTTTTGGTTTTTAAAAGTTGCATTATTAACTAAGATTACATGATATATTATATCAGTGTAAGTGCATGTGTCACTAATTACATGATTTAATAGAGGGGGAGAATAATTTTTTACCGGTAAAGGAGTATGCATTTCTATAGTAAAAGAGGCTCGAACCCAAAATTTCTCCGTCGAGGTATGTGTGAGATCATCACTAGACCAAACTGCATGTGAGTTATGGTATCGTCACTTACTTTGAGAGATTGGTTTATCAACATGAACTCGTGCTATAAAAAAATAAAAGCAATCTAATTAACTATTAAAATGTCTAGGTACATATGAGAACGTATATACCAAAGTCCTAACACTATATACTTACCATTTTGAGTGCTTAACGTTGATATATATAATTGAGAAATTGCCCTATCTGCCACTCTTTTGATAATTTTTTCCCACATTCCACTAAAACCTTAATTTGTCCCAAAATGCCACCATGACAAGAGTAAAAAGTCAAGTTTGCCCTTCACTATCTATTTTCTTTACAAATTGGCAGACATCTTTACTCACAAATTTTCTCCCGAAATGAAGACCGATTAATAGGTGAGTCTCAGTCAATCTCCCTCCTTCGTCAATCTCTTCTCTCTTTCTCGTCCAATACATCTAGGTCTCAGTCTATCTCTCTTCCAGTCCATCTCTCTGTCTGTCGTCCAGATCTTCTCTCTCTCTCTCCCTCATCTCGTCCAAGCTCTCTCGTCCAGATCTCATCTCTCTCTCCCTCACTCTCCCGCATCTCGTCCAAGCTGAGAAAACTCGTGACCACGGCTCAAAAAATTCGTCGGAGGAGCTCAGTTATTGTCGGAGGAGCATTCCGACCAAAAAAAAAAAAAAGAAGTTGCAATCCACGAAATAAAACCCTAGGTTCGTTTTTTTTTTTTCATTTTCTGGGTATAAAAAAGCTTTTCGTCTTGAAATAATGAAGATGACGAAATAAAACCCTAGGTTCGTTCGTTTTTGTTGTTTAAAAGCATGGGTTTGTTATGGGTATGTTATGTGATTTTTGAAGATGACGTTCTTATTTGTTGATATATATGTCAACAATGTTGACATCAGATCTCAACAATGTTGACATCTATGTGAAGGGATTGTTAACATCTAAAGTCAACATTGTTGACATTTGAATGCTTTTTTTGTGGCCTGAAGTTTTCTAGTTATTCATTTGCTTGCATTACATGATGGTGAGTTTTTGTTCTACAACTAATGAACGTTGTTGACTCTAATATTGTCAAAAATATGCAGAAATGTCAGAAAAACACTCCATTGAATCTCCGGTGACAAACATGACGACTTCGAGCCCCGAAAGAGAAAATGTTCTAAAAATGAGGTACATTTTGATGCCAAGCAAAGCTGATTTTTTGTTATTATTTTTTATGATTGTAGACATTCATACCTATAATTGTAGACAATTACTAAAATTGTAGTCAATTGATGTTAATAAGGCAAGCGGATCGGAACTCGGTGATGCATAACTCACGGAGTTTCAAATGAGCCAGGCTGAGTACATATGGTACTTGGATACTTTTTGTAGTGAAACTGAATCGGGTCCGATCATGTGTCTCGAAAGTGTTATGAAAGAAATCATCGGATACGACTGAGAGACTCAGTTGAAGAAAAAAGGAGATTTTATGGAAGTCGTGCCCAAGGGGACACAACTGTTTATGCTGAAAACACAGAGAGAAGAACTTCTCTATTATAGGAGGATGAGGATCAACAAGAAATGACTCTGACGATGAATTTCTCACATCATTGGTCTAAACTTCGTAATATTTATATTTTTGTATGGGTTTTTGTATGACTTGAATGCTTGAAACTGCTTAATATGTCTATTTACACTATGTTTTATATATGTGTAATGATGTGAATTGCATGCCTAAGTGAAGAACTAAATTTAAATTCATCTCGCCGGTAATTTGAAGACTGCTTTTAAGGGGATTTCGAAGGATGTGAAGTGGAAATTTTACGGTGCCGCAAAGGCATACACGATGAGTGAATGAGAAAGTTACATACCATAATCATTAAAGTACCATAATTTTTACAAAAAACTAAGATTAAGTTAAAGTTTTACATACCATAATCATTAAAGTACCATAATTTCAACAAAAACTGATATTAAATAAATAAGAGTTTATGAATCAATTTAGCTCATTCATCCTTGTCGACCAACCCTGAAAAACTGAAATTATGGTCTACAATGTTCTCTTCGGGAACAAATCTCGACCAACCCTGAAAATAAAGATTATCAGATAAGGAAATGATATGAGAATCAAGAAATAAAAACAATAAATTGTTGACATCTATGTGAACATTGTTGACATCTATGTCCACATTGTAGACATCTGATGTCAACATTGTAGACATAGATGTCAACATTGTAGACATAGATGTCTACATTGTAGACATCATTGTCCACTGTTGATATAGATTTCTACAATGTCTACAATGTTGACATATATGTCTACAATGTTGACATCGTCGATGTCAACATTGTTGATATCTATTCAAAGACAAATACAAGACCGATTCCCATGTTCAGAGACAAATATTCCAATAAGTATTCAGAGACAAAATCACCAAAAAATATTCAGAGACGAACCGATTCTCATGTTCAGAGACTAATATTCCGAAATATCAAGAAAATTCCATCAACAACACTAACCCATAATTTCATCAACAACACTAACCCAAAATAAATCAATAAAATTGAAATAAATCAAGAGAATAACTGTTAGGGATTTTGGATCAAAGACTAACCTTTAAAGTTCCCATTTTTGTACGGGGTTTTTTGGGAACCAGTTCTTCCTCTTCCGTGTCGGACGAACTCGCCGTACTCCGACGCGGGGGTGTCGGAAGCGGGGGTGATGAGTTTGAGTCCGCCATTTTTCTTCTCGATGTTAGGGGTTCGGGTGAGAAGTGATGGGTTTGAGTGGGTTGAGAAATGAGAGTTACTGTAGAGACGAAATGGGTGAAGGGCAAACTTGACTTTTTACTCTTGTCATGGTGGCATTTTGGGACAAATTAAGGTTTTAGTGGAATGTGGGAAAAAGTTATCAAAAGAGTGGCAGATAGGGCAATTTCTCTATATAATTATTATCCATCTATAGATACCCTAAAAGAAAGAGGGTGTACAATAAGTTCTTCTAACACTACAAAAAAAAATGGTTAAAAAAACGTCGTTTTAACTTACCACGACGGTTATTTTCCTTCATGGAATCCCCCGTCGTGGTAAGTTTCCACGAAGGTCATGAAGACCGACGTGGTAAGTTTTTCAATGACAGTCGTTTTTCGTCATGGAAACGTTAAATTTTAGTCATTTTTTAAAAAAATTTTGCGACAGAAATTTTTATCGTCGCGACGAAAATTTTCACATTGGAAGTCAAAACCATCGTGGAAACTTAAAATTTTTCATTTTTGTCACGACGAAGGTTTCCATAACGGAACTCAAAACCGTCGTGAAACTTTAATTTTTTCCATCTTCATCGCGACAAGTGTTTTTCTCATCGCGACAAAAATTTCCACAATGGAAGTAAAAAACCGTCGTGGAAAGTGGCACGTCGGGACTTTACACAAAGATTTTTGAAAACTGCCATCTAAACTCCATCATGTAATCGGGTATTTGTAGTAGTGTAAGATTCTAAATTTGAGGCGATATTTTTTATTATTATTATTTTCATTGATCTATTTTTTTTATTCTTTACACATTTCAAACTCTTTTTTCACTTCATTCGTCTTCATCACTTGCTATCAAAATGTTCAAGAGAGAAATGTGCAAGTGTGCTAATATTAAGCTAATTTTTATGTGAGAATTAGGCTCACACTTCTAACATAATATCATAGTAAAATTATGTATCGATTTTTGGACTACTTGTTCATTATTACAAACTTCACGCTCCAAAATCTTTTTTGACTGTGAGAGAGGGTATCATAATCTCCCACATATCGATTAGGTGTCTAAATATTATGCTCTTTATAAATATGTGTCAACCTTTCACTTTTAAGCTAATTTTTCGGTGTGAGTTGAGTTCGTACTTTTTTTCATTTGGTAGAGAGTACGTTACACGTTCAATTGGGCCCATCATAATATAACGTAGCTTTTAATTAAGAGAAATTGTCACATTTGCCACCAATTTCATAACATTTTCCCATTTTCCACCAAAAGACTAATTTTTCTCAAAATGCCACCATCTATGTCAACAATGTTGACATCTATTTTTGCCATTCACTATGAGATGTCAACATTGTTGACATAAATGTCAACAATGTTGACATCTCGGTGGCATTTTGGGAAAAATTAGTCTTTTGGTGGAAAGTGGGAAAATGTTATGAAATTTGTGACAAATGGGACAATTTCTCTTTAATTTTTTTTTTTAACTAAGAATAAAAATACAATCTAAATATATATATTTGTTTTTAAACAAGTTGATAGATTTAGAGCTTCATTCCAAGTTCCAACTAATCTCACTACTTCATATCATAATTGAGATTAGGGTTTATATATTTTTATATGTTTATGCCACTTGAGAAAACATATGCACATGCCATGCAGGACTCTAATAATGTAAAGAAAGAAGTCAGACACAAAACAATCTATATATATATTTTTTTTAACTTTTTTTTTCGATTTTTTTTTTTTTGGATTCTGGTAATTTTTTTATTTTAAAGAGGTTTTTTTTAGAAGAAATATAAAAGCCTTCCAAATTAAAATTTAGCTCTAGGAATAATAAATTCTTACATGAGCAAAACTAAAGTCTGAATATTCATTTTGAAGTTTCGCTCTATTTCCATTGCGGCACCAGGCAAGTTCTCTCTTCTCTCTCTCAAGTTTGAAATTATTTTCCCATTTCTCTACCTGTAGATTCATATATTTCTACATGGAAGCCATGTGTATCTCATCCTTAAAATGTGTTAACTCAGTTGATTGAGCTGAAACTACATTTTGTCAAGGCTTGTTTATGCTTTTCTCATTCTATTCCATGTCTCAGGGATAGGTCATGGCAGCTGACAAAGGAAGAGGTGGTTTGGAATGCCAAAAGGCTTTGGCTGGGAATGAGAGTAATGGAAATGGCTTCGTTATGGAAATTCATTCTTGCGGTTTGAACTCGAAAGCCGTGCCTTCTTCAGCCCTTCAACCCGATGCCAATAGCCATGCCGTTACCACCATTGTTCCCGGGTGGTTCTCGGAATCTTGTTCTGGTCTCTCTCTCTCTCTCTCTCTCTCTCTGCCGGCCTTTGGCTAAGGCAGGCTAGGCCTGGGCCTAGGGCCCCGTATGTGGATGGCCCCCAAAAAATGACCTATTTTCTAAAAAATTTACATTTTTTGCAAATTTTCTAAAAAAATTACACTTTTTACCCTGAAAATTTAAATTTTTATTAGTATCATAGGACCCCAAAATATTGAATCGTCTAGAGCCTCCGGTGAGTTTGGGCCGGCCCTCTCTCTCTCTATATATATATCTCTATCTCTCTCGTAATGAACCACGTCATCTATTTATTTTATTGTTATATTTTTTTAAGTTTAAAAATGACATAGTCTATTTTAATTCGAGTGACACGTATGAAAGAGACAGATGATCAAAATTCATCTATTAGGCGAATCCAATTCGTCTCTCTCTCTTAATGAACCGCGTCATCAATTTATTTTATTGTTAAATTTTTTAAGTTTAAAAACGATATAATCTATTTTACTTCGAGGGACACATATGAAAAGGGACAGATGATCAAAATTCACCTATTAGGCGAATCCAGTTCGTCTCTCTCTCTCTCTCAACAAACCGCGTCATCAATTATTTTATTGTTATATTTTTTTGTTTAAAAACGACATAATCTACTGTAAATGGTTAAATAGTCAATCTTTCATTAATTATAGATAAACAATCATTTGGATGATGTGTCATCATGTCGATAATTTTAAGCGTTTTATATATATCTTTTTACAGTATTAAATAAATTTGGATATTTACTTAGATATGAGTGTAATAATATAATGACATAGCTATTTACTTACAATTAACGAAAAATTGACTTCATATGGTATATTTTAAAGCCGGATTCCTCTTAAGATATAGATTAATCTAATTTATGATGTGTTTACTGGCTTATGATGAAGGTGCTACCAAAAGTCTCTATTACAACAATCCGATGTGGCATGGTAGGCTTTGGACTTCTCACTTCATATATAATATATATATACACACAATTAAGTTGCAGTTTTTTTTTATTATGGACGGTCTGTATTTATTTAGCCCGTTGTGTGACTATTGGCAGGAGAAGCTCATTCCATGAAAGTAGAAAAAGTTTTGTTCAAGGGAAAGTCGGACTTCCAAGATTTTCTGGTTTTCGAGGTATGGCAATACCGATTCCACGAGGATCTTTTATTTTTTTAATTTCATCCTTAATAAGAATGTGAAAGATTATTTTTGATTTACCAAGAAGAATTAGTAGCAGCTTATCAAATGTTTTTTTTTTTAATTTGTTTCTGTTATTCAATTTTGTAAACGTCGATAATTTGATATTAACCCTCCAAAGATTTTTTTTTTCAAATTAGCCCTTCTAAGATAAGATAAGGCCAAATTAATAATTATTCATATATATATATATGTATATAAATGAGTATATTAATAATTATTATTTAATTATTAAGGACATGTCTATTTTAATATTTTTACTATAATATATTTATTTTACCAAACGCTAAATCAGTTTTTGTTACCAGCAACAACTGTTTTATAAATAATTTACCAAACACTTTGTCAGTTTTTGAAAAAAACAATGTTTTTCAAAAACTAAATCTAAAAACATTTTTTTTAAACAAAGGTATACGAAAGGGGACCATTATTAAAAGTGCTAGCTTATAAATAAATATGAGCTGATGATCAATTAATTAAGGAGAAAATTAGGTCGTCGTGTACCCAATTTAATCTGGTATTTTCTTCACCGTTTATCAATTAACAGTTTTCGCTTTTTTTTTTTAATTTTATTTTTTATATTCCAGTCAGTGTCATATGGAAAAGTGCTAGTTCTGGATGGAAATGTCCAGCTCACCGAGAAAGACGAATGTGCCTACCAGGAGATGATCACTCATCTTCCTCTCTGTTCAATCCCATCCCCAAAAACAGTAATTTATTTCAATCCATGTTCATTTTATTGGATTAAATCGTTTCCTCAAATTTTTAATTAATGAGAGTATGTGATAAAAATTAAAAATTACTTGTTTTTTTTTTTTATCCTTATAGCTGCTTTTTTTTTTTTTTTTTTTTTTTACATTTTTTGCTCAAAATTATATTGCTTTTTTCATATTGGTGGAGTGTCAAAAATAATTTTTTAGGGGATAAGAGTCTAATGTAAATGTAATGTAGGAGACAAAAGAAAAAAGTTAAAATATTTTTTTTATATATACAAAATAGTATGCTAATATTAAAGTTATTTAAATGGATCAATTCTAATTTAGTATGCTAAGTTATGTTTTTTTATCCCCTCCCCCCACAACGGGGCATATATGAAAAACATCATACAGTTTTAGATTAAAAGTGTATAAATTGGTAAAAAAAAAATTAAGGGTAAAAGTTATAATCTTCAAAAATTCCGGGAGGGCATATGTCCCATGGTCCAAACCTGGCTCCGCATACATATTTTTCATTGAATCAAAATAATTATTTTGCCTTTAGTATATCAATTACTTTAAGTCAATTATCTAGTGCAACAACATACCATAATTCACTAGTTGATTGGCTACTATAGGTTCTCGTTGTCGGGGGTGGCGATGGAGGGGTTCTTAGGGAAATTTCTCGCCATTCTTCGGTAGAGCACATCGATATATGCGAAATCGACAAGATGGTTATTGATGTAAGTCGTTAAAGCCACGGACCAACTAGCTTGTAGCTTGTGCTCGCTGATGTTCTTCTTTTTCTCAGGTGTCTAACGAGTTTTTTCCAGAGCTGGCCGTTGGATTCGAGGACCCACGTGTCCATCTTCATATTGAAGATGGTATATGATTGAATGCACTCTTTCCTTAATATCTTGGATGGACTTTGATCTTGTTTTCGTCAAATATTGGCAGCGGTTAAATTTTTGCAGCGTGCACCTAAAGGAAAGTACGATGCTATCATAGTTGATTCCTCGGACCCAGTAGGTACGCCCACATTGCTAATTTTTTAGTATATAGTTTCATACGACTAACCATTTGACTTGGGTAAGGATTAAAATAATGATACTGGGTACTTTAATTTTACTGAGACGTCGATTACCGATGAATATTTCGTAAGATACCAATTTTACTTGTTAGAATTCATGAATTATCCGTCGGATTTTCTATAAAATAATATTTATCAATAGTTAAATAATGACTATTTCTTATTAGTGATTCTTGACTTTAAGCAAGACCCAAATAGAAATATCGATGAGCTTATCAATGAAATTATCATTTTTCTAATTAAAAGTAAAAAATGCGTGAATTGAAATATTCAGCTATATCATTATTGGTGAATTTCAACTTGGTACCAACAATTCATTTAGAAATTCCTCTTATTTGATGAGGTGGTCCCATCTTGAACCTGATATTTTACATTTGGTTGGGAACTCTAAGCTGCCAAATACTAATTTCTTTGAAATCTAATATGCTTTTGAATAAATCAAATAAATAGGACCGGCTCAAGAGCTCGTAGAGCGGCCATTTTTCGAGACCATAGCGAGAGCGTTGAGGCCGGGCGGCGTGGTGTGCAACATGGCAGAGAGTATGTGGCTCTCTCCGCATATCATAGAAAGTATGGTCTCGACGTGCCGTGAAGTATTCAAAGGCTCCGTCTATTACGCATGGACAAGCGTTCCGACATATCCAAGGCAAGATATATATATAACAAGCTCTCTTATATGCTATCTAAGGTCAAAGTAGTCAATTGACTTGTGTTCACTTCTTGTGTAGTGGTACCATAGGTTTCGTGATATGTACGACGGCGGGCCCGGCTGTCGATGTCAAGAATCCGGTCAACCCGATTGAAAAGGCCGAAAGAGATACGGAGTGTAAAAGAGAGCTCAAGTTCTATAACTCCGAGGTCATAATTTTCTAGGTCTCTATAAAAGAGGATTGAAATTATTTCACTTATTTATTAATTAATTTGTGTTTTTATTGTAGATGCATAGAGCTGCGTTTGCGTTGCCGACGTTTCTGAGGAGGGAGGTAAAGTTACTCTGAGATTCATGAAACCCTTCTCGGCTCGGTGGTGGCTTTTATTCACGGTGATGACTCGTCTTTAGCTATCCATTTATTGGTTGAGGGAATAGTTTTGAAGTCAAGTGTTATGGCTTTTGAGGCATATATTGGTTGAACTATAGTTCGAGGAGTGTTCTGTGCTGCTTCACAATAACATATGGTCAATCTGATTTTGTGTTGTTTGGGGTGTATGAACATTGTTGATTGTTCTTTTGGTCGGACAAAGGATAGCAATTTTAAGCATAACTCTCTTGTGGCTGGAAATTTGACGATATGTAAGTTATCGAGGATATGGTAGTCTCTAGAGAAGAATCTGCAAAAAAGAGGTGGGTTAAACTTAAAGTACTTCGCATTAGTCAAAGTTTCTCTCGCTCAAGCTTACAAAACAAATTAGCATGAATCGTAAGATATGGAGTTTTACGTGAATCAAGCTTCATATAGGCGTTGGATATGCACGGTTATAAGTAGAGATGGAGCTAGACTCTAAATTTAAAGAGGGCTAAAGTGATTTTTTTTTTTCAACGGAACTAATTTGTAAATTTTTAGGGTAAAAATAGGAGAAAAATAAATAAATCCGAGTAAAAATGCAAAACGAAAAAAATAAAAATATTGAAGGGGGGTTTAAGCAACCCCTGCTGAGCTTTTACTGGTTATGTCCCTGATTGTAAATATCTTAATGGCTAAGCGCAAAGTGGTTTGTAACAGACCGAAAAACAAGTGTATATACAAAACCATTCTTTAATGCATATGCTCTCGACCTAGTCGATTTGATATGGTCAAGAGCTGTCCACGGGGGTGCAGGGCTGACGATTTCAAAGCGGACTCCCCATTCATTAGATAGAGAAGATCACCAAGATTTCGTGATCCGTTGCCGAACTTATTTCAATTCAATTAGCATTCTCAATATTATGCCTTGAAGAGTACTCGAACCTCCACGCTCTTTAGCACGAGATTTTGAGTCTCGTGTGATCCCGTAAATGAGTTTTAAGTAATTTTCGAGCTATGATGAGGCCTCTAGGCTACAATTAATTGCGTTTGACCTAAAAAACAAAATGAAAATCTCAAAAAAGAATATATTATTGAAGAAGACAAAATCCTAAAAATTTCATAATCGGAATAAAAAATATAAATCCTAAAAAATGAAGGTTATTTTTATGTTGGTTAATATAATAACATATAGAAAGTGCACGATTTATTGATAAGAAAATGGGTGAAGAATCTAATGGGTTGAGTCTTATTAAACAAATATGGCTAAAATTACGGGATATATTAGTAAAAATGTGTATAATTTTGTAATTAAAATCTAGAGTGATTTATTATTCAAGTAACGGACAAATAGACATAGAAGAAACTATTTCAAATAGTTTAATAATCACCTATCATTAAGATTATAGTATAATTATTCAAATATTAAAAATATAAGTTCATTCATGTTAAACTGTATCTATGCGTGTTGTTTTATTTTGGAACATTTTCTTAATTATTAAATAATTTTTATTTTATATTTTAACATAACAAGTAATTAAGTTATATGCACAACTCTCTCCATATTCTTAGACATATCACTTAGGTTATGAGAATTGATAATCATCACCGATTAATGTGAGATAAGAGGTGAGATCCACTTGTCATGTGAGTCACACGTACCTGATAAACGGTTTATATAATTTTTATAGTTTTAATAGTAGTTTATTGGCCATTTTAATTATTTTTCAAAAGACATCATTTAATCTTAATGTGTTGTAGTTAAATAGTCAATTAAAATTAATAAAGTTGTAAATTAGTTAAAGTTTATCTAAAATTAGCGAAATAGTTAAAATATGTGAATAATATTTTTCAATAATTTTGTTTTGATATGCGATAAATTTTTATTAAAAGTGATAAATTCTTTATATGAATCCTCCAATTTTAATAGTAGTCTTGTTAACATAAATTTTGGCTTTAACTATTTTACTAATAAATTAATTCCGACTAATAAACGATTAATCTCATTACTTTTGCAATATAAGCATATATAGGGCTTAATATAATATTTATTTTCTCCACCAGTTTCTTCACATACTCGCCGAGCTTCGTTTGGCAATCGGGAAAAAAAAAATCCTTCGACATGGCTCCGAAGCCGAAAGAAAAATCGAAACCCTCGCCGGCATCGCCGCAGCAGCCTCCTCCTCCGATCGAAGACCTGTTCACCTCTCTCAACAAACACATCCAGAGATCTGAATTCGAACAAGCCGTCAAAGTCGCAGATCAAGGTCGATTTTCGTTCCGATACTTCACGTGTTCCGAATTTGCCAGTTTATCGGAAAATTGATTGAAGATTGTTTCGTTTTTTCGTTTTGTTTGTTTTTTTTCTCTGTTCGCAGTTCTCTCAATCTCTGCGCTTGACGAAGACGCGATTCGATGCAAAATCGTTGCTCTGATTAAAGATGATAAGATTGACGAAGCTCTTTCGGCAATTAAGGCGTTTTCCAGGGCTACTCTGGATTTCAGCTTCTTCAAGGTCAGTCAATTAAAGTCAATGTTAATTTTGCTTGTATGCATGTATAATCATATATATGAACTGGCATTACATTGAGACTGTACATTGATGATTCAGAGATTGATTGTGCAACTGTACTTATATAAATCAACAAGAATATATGATGTTGAAACGCACAGACTTTAGTTGGAACTTTGTTACCGAAAAATGCAACATTTTTAAAAATCACAGGCATAAATTTTCTCTTACTAACTCAAAGTGAATACTGGGAACAAGTTGTTCGAACTGACAAGGTGGTTTATAGTTAATGCTGATTTATTTCGAACGATCGCCGTCTTTTTCATCATATGTGGCTGTTTTCTATTCTGTTATGACCAATTCACTTTTATTCGGTTTGTTCATTACCGAGAGTAACCTCAAATGTATTTAGTGTCCGTAAACTGTTACTACACTTGTGGAATTTGGGACATTCTCTCCGCTACGAATTTGTGAAAAATATAAACTTGCATTAGTATTTTTACGCCCTTTTTTATTCCTCGAATAGGCGTATTGCTTGTATAGACAAAACAAGCTAGACGAAGCTCTGGAGACCCTGAAAGATCAAGAGAGAAATTCGGCGACGATGCTGTTGGAATCCCAGATACTATACCGTCTAGGGAAATTGGATGCTTGTGTTGATGTCTACCAGAAGCTTCAAAAGTCCAAGATCGACTCTCTGGAGATCAATTCCGCGGCTGCCATGGTTATGGCAGGAAGGGCTTCCGAAGTGCAAGGGATGTTGGAGGCGATGAGGGTCAAAGCGACTAGCACTTTCGAATTGGCGTTCAACACTGCGTGCTCGTTGATTCAGATGAACAAGCTCGCAGATGCCGAGCAGCTTCTGCTATCTTCCCAAAGGTATTGTATTTGTTTTTGGAAAAAATAATACAGAATAGCCATTTGAAACTAATTGATTAGCAAAATAGCCAAAGTTTCAAGGTTTTAGCAAATAAGCCAAAGTTACGTCTTCAAATTTTTGTGTATCACATGGTCAAAAAATTTACTGAAACATGGTACTTGCACATTTTGGCTATTTCACTAATTTTAGACAAACCTTGGTTATTATGGGGTGCTTAATGTGAATTTTTTACGGGGTGATATTTGAAAGTTGAAATTGCTTGTGTTTTGTTAGAATTGGCAAGGAAACCTTAATGGACGAGAACATCCCAGATGATGAGATTGAAATCGAATTGGCACCTATAGCTGTTCAGCTGGCTTATGTTAAGCAGGTGAGTCCGTCCGCAATGCTCGACTGAAACTATATAAGCTTTTCTCATGAAATATGACCGGGAATAAAATATTAATATTCTGAAGAAGTTGCTTATTTTAACAGCTTCTCGGACAATCGCAAGAGGCGACTGAAGTGTACACAGATGTGATCAAACGAGATCTTGCTGACGAGCTATCACGCGCGGTGGCCGTGAACAATCTCATATCGTTGAAAGGTCCGAAAGACGTCTCCGATGGCCTCAGGAAGTTCGACAAGCTAAAAGAGAAAGACGTGCAAAATTTCCAGCTTGCTCGTGGACTCGATTTGAAGCTCTCAGCCAACCAGATCGAAGCGATATACGCGAATCGGATTCTTCTGCTCCTCCACGCCAACAAGATGGACCAGGTCTCGCTCTTTTTTCCTTTTCAGTATTGCTTGCTTTAAAAAACAATAAAACAAAAAAAAACCCAACAGTGTTCTCGTGTTCCCTCTAACCCTTCAGGCTCGAGAGCTCGTCGCCGTTCTTCCGACGATGTTCCCGAACTCTGTGAAGCCGGTGCTGCTTCAAGCCGCGGTGTTGGTGAGGGAAAACAAAGCCGGAAAAGCCGAAGAAATCTTGGGACAGTTCGCCGAAAAGTTCCCGGAGAAGTCCAAGGTCGCCCTTCTGGCTCGGGCACAGGTGGCGGCCGCCGCGGGCCACCACCAAGCCGCGGCCGAGTCTCTCTCCAAAGTACCCGAAATCCAGCACATGCCCGCCACGGTGGCGACCCTCGTCTCGCTCCGGGAACGCTCCGGCGACGTCGACGGAGCGGCCTCCGCGCTCGACGCCGCGATCAAGTGGTGGTCGGACTCGATGGCCGAGAACGGAAGCCTCGGGGTCATAATGCAAGAGGCCGCCTCGTTCATGGTCAAGCACGGCCGGGAAAACGAGGCCGCTCGTCTCTTCGAGGAGCTCGTGAGGAGCCACGGGAGCGTCGAGGCTCTCGTCGGGCTCGTGACCACCGCGGCCCACGTCGACGTGGCCAAAGCCGAGTCCTACGAGTCGCGGCTCGAACCGCTCCCGGGCCTGAAGAGCGTGGACGTGGACGGGTTGGAAAAGACCTCCGGGGCTAAGCACGTCGAGGGTGGTTCGTCTCAGGTCGTCGTCGAGTCGTACGAGGAAGGGAAAGGGAAAACGAAGGCGAAGAAGAAGAGGAAGAGAAAGCCGAGGTACCCGAAAGGGTTCGACCCGGAAAACCCCGGGCCCGCCCCGGATCCCGAGAGGTGGCTCCCGAGGAGAGAGAGGTCGAGCTACAGGCCGAAGAGGAAGGACAAGAGAGCGGCTCAAGTGAGAGGCTCTCAAGGCGCGGTCTCCAGAGAGAAACTCGAAGCCGGTTCGAACCAAGTGAGCTCGTCGAAGCAAAACTCCGGCGCCGACCAACCTAAAGCCTCGACGTCCAAGCCCGCTCCGTCCAAGTCGAGAAAGAAGTCTAGGAAATAGCCGGGTGATCGCTTCTTTACTCTTTTTTTTTTTTTTTTTTTCCTTCCTCTCGATCATTTAACTTTTGTTTGATTTTATCTGCTGTGACAGTGAGATTTTTGCAGTTTATAACCGGCCATCGGGTTTACTTTCATTCATGCCATGTTAAACTCATCTGCGTTTTGATAATACACATTTTTTTTTTATTCTTCTTCTTTGCTCTGATTTTGGTGATTGAGTTTCATATGATGCAAGTTAAGTGGGGAAGAGAAAGTGATGATTTATGAGAATTTAGTTTGTTGGTCCAAATTTCATGATGTCGACACTTTTCCCCACATGTGGTTCCAATATCCAATCCATGCCTAGATTTTTATATCACATGATTGTCATACAGACAAGATATTGATTATATGCTTTATATCAAGTTTGGGTGTGGGACGGCTAAGCTTAATCGCATCCTTTAAGTAGTCTCTCTCCGTCTCTGGTTTGAGAGTTGAGATTGGTTTAATTTGCCTTCCAAAAGAAGATTGTTTCAATATTTTATTTATTTATTTATATGCTTTGATATAAATAAGTGGTGGTTCTGTTGTGGAAAGGAAAGAGCTAAAAGTTGTGAAAGAAAGGCATAACTTTTTGGTATTTCTTTGCCCACAAATATGTCGCATATTATATTTATATTTATTTAGCTTGCCTTGAAGGATTTGCCATGGCATTGCGTTTGTAATCCAACTTATGAAAGATACCAAGGATATCTTCCAACCCTTTAGCTGGCTAAAGGAAATTGTCTGTCCTTTAAAAGCATAGTATAATCGTGATAAGTTAATTATTTATTTAGTATTAAATAATTGTGACTGAAAAAATAGATAAATAGGAGAGAGCGATACGTTTCTAACGTGTTTCTTGTGGCCCAAGGGGATTTCCAATTTCAATCATATGGCGATATCAATCTGGTTGGATTAGGACAATCAAAGAGCCTTAATTTTTTTTTTTTAGTATTATTATATTTATCTTCTTTGAATATTGATAGATGTTAGGACTTCAATTGCAAGCTACCATCCCCATTTACTATCATTCGTTATGGTTTTGTTATATTTGGTGAGTAGGTGATATAAATTTCATCTAGATATTATTTCTATTTATTTATATTTTAAAATTAAAAAGAAAACCCCACACTCCTACAAATCAACACGCGGTAGATTGAAAGTGTGACAGCCTTTTAGAATGCAGACAATTGAAGTTGGGAGAGTGAAAAGAAAAAAGGAAAAAAAGAGAGAGAGAGATAGGAAAAACAAATATGGGAGTACAAAGAAATAAATAAATTTGGTTGAGACTTGAGAGAAACAAAAGTTCCTATCTTTTTCAATTTCTCGATAATGTCAAAGGCACCAAAAGCCAATCAAAATTTGCTGAGCCATTAAAAGTGGGGTTACCTCTTTGCCACAAAGTCACAAACCTAATAGTGTCCATTACAATTTTTTTATAAAGGAAATTTCTCATTTACAAAACAAAATTGGCATTAACCATACAAAGATTCCGGATAAAAGTCGATATCTCATTCAAACAATAAAAAAAAGTCTTGCATTGAAAATGAGAGACAAAAGACAAATAAAGCAAACAAAGGAGATAAGACAATGTTCTACCGGATTGTCAACACCAATCAAGAAATACCTTGAATCCTTTCAACAGAGATTTTTTACAATTCCCAAGACGAGCAAGAGTACGGCTACTATCAAGCATGAGCTCGAATCCTATAACACCCTCGAAGGATTGAGGGACTCCAAACCTAGCACACGACTAAGCGAAACTAATCCCCCGAAGCTAGATCAATTTTTTCCTCTGGGGATAGTACTCCATAAACACCCAATAAAGTGCACCAGACAACAAAACACCACTCTTAAACTAAACAAACTCAGGACACACCCGTACTGATAAACAAAGAACCTAAAAAAACTCTGAAAAAACAAACAACTAAAACACAGCTACATCAACTTCAAATAAACAAGCAGAAAGCTAAAAAAAACTAAAAACATAACCTCGATCTCTCCACCACCACGCATTTATCCCGTCGACCAAACCATTCCCTTCCACCTTCCAGTTCCTCATCACTATAGCACCGAGTACTCCCTGGTCGGAGAAGAATATAGAGCCGGTCTCTCCGGACTTCATCTCCGGCTAGAAACGCACTACCACCGGAGCCATACCCGCTTGAGAACGTGGCTCAACCCCTGATCCCACTCGGAGACGAGCACGGTCGTCCGGACGAGACCATTACCGAGACCACTGCCGGCCTTGGGCTAAGGCGGGCTAGACCCAGGCCTAGGGCCCCATATGTGGATGGGCCCCAAAAAGTTTACACTTTTTTTCCTATTTTTAAGAAAAATTATATTTTTTACCCTAAAAATTTACACTTTTGACCCATTTTCTAAAAAATTTATTTACCCTGAAAATTTAAATTTTTATTAGTATTATAGGGCCCCAAAATATTGAATCGCTTAGAGCCCTCGGTGAGTTTGGGCCGGCCCTGGTCCGAGACGAGTATGTCAAATCTGCAATCTCGCCCTCCGTTTGAGCTGAAGACCAAAAGGATTCAGATCCTTCTACTCCAACTCTTTCACAAATCGACTCACATCGAGGCTCACCGAGCTTCGAAAAGGGTGAGAAAAATGACGACAAAGTGGAGACCAGGAACGAGATCCGAAAAAGGTGACAAAAACTTTGAACTAAGGTTTTCTTTGAACTGGCGTAGAGTGAGAGTCAGGAAAGTTTGTCATACCGTCCAATGCCATATCCAAACACCTCATCTACCCTATCAATTTTTACAACATTTATCATGCATAAACAATTTTTTATTTTGCTTCAAAATTTCTGATGAGTTATTATTCTATCTAGCTTTTACGTATTTCAATAGTGTAGTTATTCATAAAGACTAAGGCCATTTAAGATCATTTGACTTAGCATCATGCTAAGTGCTGACACAAATGTTAGAGTTCGGTGGTGCAAATAACTATAAACTACCGCTTATACATTTGATTTATTATTACTCACTTTTTCAATCAATAGTGATGAATATAATTTTATTAAAAATTAACCATACTACCAATGATAATACGCTTACCACACAATTAGGACCAAGCATAATAAATGTATTATATAATTGACCAACTTTTGCACTAAGCGCAATGAAGTTTCCTTCAACTATGGAAATTCAAAAACCACTAAATTTCATTGAATTTACTTTTTATTTCAAACTTTCTCTCTCTATCTCTCTCTCTCTCTATATATATATTTAAAGACATCCAAACTCTTATCTTATCTAACTAAGGTATATGAGTGTGATTAAGAATACTACACTTAATACTTATTTTAATATATATGCAACAGAACTCGCTTTTAAAACTGAAAAATCCACGCCACTATTTCATGTCTATTGGATGTAATTCGTAGCGAAATAATATATAATTTAGTATAGGGTGTTTAATCTAAATAAATAATTATAAATAGTTGATTGTAAATAAATAAAATTTGTCTAAAATTAATTAAACAGATAGAATGTCCCAGTATCAAGTTTTAATAAAAACTTTGATCTTATGATTAAATATTTTGAAGGTGATGAATTATTTATATAAATCTTTAATTTTTTAATTTTAATACAAAAATGAAAATATAATTATAGCTATTTTTTAAACTTGGTTATTTTATTAATTAATTAGCTTCAGATTGTTATTTTTTTTTAATATGTTTTCCTATTATATCGGTCTAAATATAGAAGGAATATTTTTCTTTGTTGGAAAAATATAAAAGGAATTAATTCCTATCTCCCGCCACATCTTCAACGCGAAGAAGTTTAACTCTTCTTGACGTTGACACGTAATCTTTAGTCCTTTCTTCCCAATTAAATTTCAACATTTTCAAATCGGTCCTAAACTTTCGACTATTTAATTTCGCACGCGGTTTTATTTGCTTCGTTACATTCTTATTTTATTTTCTCTCACACACTTCTCGTCGTTCCTCTTTTTTCCTCTCCCTTTCTTTTCTTTCTTTATTCCTCTCAACTCGATCGAACCTCTTCGACTCGAATTTCCACCGGGAAGAAGAAGAAGAATAAGAAGAAAATCCAATATTTTTTCCTCTCTCAAAACCCTAGATTGCCAGAATCGGAATTTCCAGTTTGAATCGGAAATCGCAATCTCTTTCTTGTATTGTACCTATCGCTTTTGTTTTCTGTTCTTCAATCTTCGGCGAGGATTCGATTTCGAGGGACTCGATTATGTTTAGGGTTGTCCGGTAATCAAATTTTCAATCTTTTGTTGTTTTCGATTTCGTTGTTCTTTCTTTGTGTATTGGTTATCGTTTGATCTGTTTTCTGTTAGAATTCGCGTTGTCGAAACCCTAGCTAGCTTATTATTTAGGCCATAAGAGAAAAAGAATTAAAAAAAAGAGAGAAAATTGAAGAAAATCGAGAGGTGAAAAAAAAATCCATTCTTTGATTCTTTATTGTATATATAAGATTGAATTAGGCTCTCAGGTTTCTAGGTTTTTAATTTCAGCTATTTTTAGGTCCTTCTTGAGAAAGAAACTCTGTGAAATTTTTGGTGCGTTGTTTTAGTTTGTCATCCGAAATTGAGGGTTTCATTGAAAGATCTTCAACACAATTTCCTTTTCCGTCTTGTTCATTCTACCACTACACAACCCTTTTGCCCTTTAGAGAGAGAGAGAAAGAGAGAGAGAGAGAGAGAGAGAGAGAGAGAGAGAGAGAGAGAGAGAGCTAGTGTATAGAAATTTTTGAGATTCCTGTTTGATCGATCCTCTGTAGAAGGAATCTGGTTTCTGAGCGTACATACAATACAATACCAACAACAATAAACCAATGGCGTTGAACTATTCTCACCGACCCATTTTTCCGCCGCGCCTCTCCGACGAGAATTTGGTGTCGCCGATCAGGTCCGCGAACGGGTACGGAATCTCCGAGCGCAACAACAGCAACAACAACACCACCGAAGATAATCCCTTCTCTGCTTTCGTCGGAGGCGACATAGACATATTCGAGACTCGGGACATAGTTGATCGCTTGCCTCCGGACCCGTTCGGGATGGCCGCCATAACGGGATGGCTCGGAGATCTCCAAGTCGACTACGGTGCTTACTGCTACGGATACGGATACAACGAAGTCGCTTCGACGAGCAGCGACAACAACAACAACAATAATAGCTACGATCTCATCAGCAACATTTTCCACAACGCCATGATGCTCCGTGGAAACATGGTGGTCCCGGTCGATCAACACCACGGGTTCGGCTGGGTCTCGGCGGAGACTCTCAACAACGACCCCGGATCATCGGGGCCTTCTGTGAATAGTAATAGTAATAGTAATAAGAATAGTAATATTAACCCGAGATGTGGAGACGAGGATTCTCCCATGGACGACAATGACGAAGACAAAGACGAAGGAGTTCCTCACGAAGCCGTGAGCTTTTCCCTGGCCCACCTGGGCGTACGGGACCTTCTAAACGCCGAGAGAGTGTGCAAATCTCTGCGCTCGGCGGTTCGGGAAGACTCTCTTCTGTGGACGAGCATCCACGTCGAGCGTCCGTTGAACGACAAGATCACCGACGATGTCCTCTTGGGATTGGCCGGCCGGGCCCGCGGAAATCTCCGGTCCCTGAGCCTCGTGGAGTGCCCTAGGATCACCGACGACGCTCTCAGACGAGTGCTCGAGAGTAATCTCAAGCTTACTGAGGTCAGTTTCGCTTTCTATTTACCAATTTTTTTTGAAGTATTGCTAATATGTCGGATTCGGTTTTTTATGTCCTAAGGTTGCAACTTTGGACATAAAAGGTCCAAAGCTTCGCTTTGTATTAAACACATTTTTGAAGTATTGCCAAAAGGTCGAATTCTGTTTTTATGCCCTAAAGTTTGCAACTTTGGACAAAAAAAAAAAAAAAAAAACCGAATTCCACCCTTTTGGCCATAAATCAGTGCACTTTCTTTGTAATTTTTGGGGTTGCACTTTCAGTTAGTTATGGCTTTCTTTTGAGCATGGAATTCGATTTATGTCCAAAAGTTCCATAAATTCTAAAAACTGCCCATTTTTACCAAATTACATAGTAGTAGAAAGCCCTAGACTTTATGCAACTTTGAACATAAAAACCGAATTTGACCTCTTAATATACCACACATATAACATGCAATCACTCAATCAGTTCACTTCTAGTTAGTGTTTTGGCATTCTTTTGAGCTTGTAGTACTTTTTGCATTCTCGTTGTGCAGTTAAGTGTTCCGGGATCGACGAGGATCAGCGTCGAGGGGCTTATAAGCAGCCTAAGGGCCGCGAAGTCGAAGGGCGCTCCGGGGCTGAAGCAGATACGGATCGGCGGGCTCTACGGCGTGACCGCCGAGCACTTCGAAGAGCTCAAGGAATTGCTCGACAAAACCGAGAGCCATAGTAACAGTAACAGCGGCGAGGAGGCTCGGACGAAGAAGCCTCACTTTTACGGGAGACACAGGCTTTATCTGCCGAGCGACGACGAGAGAGACATCGACGTTGAGCTTTGCCCTCGCTGCCACAACCTGAGGCTCGTCTACGACTGCCCGTTCGAAAACGCCGATCGTCACCATCGTCGTTATCGTCGCGATCACGATGGAGAGAGTTTTTGCAGGGCTTGCGCTCTGTGCGTGGCTCGGTGCGCCGCGTGTGGTCGGTGCATCGACGGAAACGAGTACGAGGAGACTTTTTGTCTCGAACTTCTTTGCTCAGTCTGCAGCGGCGGAGGCGGAGAAGGAAAGGAGATCGATGGTCAACCGAGTGAATAATAACCGGCAGAGAAGAAATAAAAAAAAAAGGAAGATACTTGCTTTGAAGAAACAAGGTGTTGGGCAAGGAAGGATTGGTGACAAAAAGTGGGGAATGAAGAGCTTTTTTCATTTATTTATTTTGTTGCCTGGATTGATGATCAATAAACAGTGTTATTATTATTATTTTATGTTAGTTTCCACTGTGATGAGAGGGATTAGACTCCCTCTAACTATGCATTTGACGTTTATTGTTCCAAGTGGTGACAATGGATTTTTTTTTTTTTTTTTTTTTTTTTTTTTTTTTTGCCTTTGGTCATTAGTTATGGCTTTGGCAGAAAAAAAAATGGCTGTAATAAATAACTAGCAGTGTAACTGTGGCCACAGTGGATGCGTGGTGGTATTTATTTATTATTATTATTATTATCTATTGGCTTGTGTTTTTTTTTCCTTTGGTGTTAAATGTTATGTTACTCAATTCAGGCTCTTCATTCATGGTTCCACCTGTAATGGTACAATGGTTTATATTTTGAATGGAAATTCACTGGAAAGTACAAATCACAAACCAGAAGTAATCCACTTTTCGTGGTCCTGAATTAATGGTGTCTAAAATAATTACATTTTTTTAAATTAATTTTTAAGCCCATTAAATCCTTTATGCTTACCTTGGTGCCAATTCACATGTTTTTTCTTGTTATTCATCATGAGAAAGTCTGCATTAGTAAATGACCTTGGAGAAGCTTGTGATACAAGAAAGAGAGTAATGGTGAACCAAGGGATTGACAATAGAAGCTTGTTGATATATCATCATTCAATGAATCTAATAAACAACATATATAATGAAAAAAAAAAAAAAACAGAGATCAAGCCAAATATGAAAGAAAAAAAAAAGATCATTGACCATCAAGTTCATTTACAATCTTCCGACATAAAAATGATCATTGACCATCACGGCCGTTGTCGTTTACATTTGCGGCGAAGATCTTTGAGCCATTTGAAGCTGAAGATCGACTTTTGAAACTTGAGTTTAGATCCGTATTTTTTCTTCTTCTTTTTTTTCTTGTCGTCGATCGGTGAAGCCGGTGGAAGAGGATCTGGATTCGAGTCCCATTGATCCGCCCAAGACATCCATGGATCCATAATCTCGCTTTCGCCTTTTTTTTTTTCTCTCTTCTCTCTATCTCTATCGCATCTCTTTTGCTCAGCTTAGAACAAAGAGATGCTACTTTTTTTTTCCTTTTTCGTTTTAATGTATGAATGTTTAAGGATTGGTCTTTTTCTTTTCTTTTCTTTGTAATTTGATTTGACTCTACGGAACAAAGTTTGGTAAAAGAAAGAAAGAGAAGAAAGAAAGAAAGAAAAAAAGAGTTGGTTAATTGGTTTCGTTGCATTACACCTATTTTGGTAAAACAAGAACAAGTCATTTTGCTTAGTTTAGCTCCGAAATCTTCTCAAACAATTTTTGGTTCTTAAATTGGTCTCTTCTTTTCTTCTCTTTTTATTTTCCCACGTCAAACAACATTGCTTTTGACCAATTCCACTGTCTCAAGAGCCACAGATTTAGCCATGCAGCCACGTGTCTCCTTGCAATTCGTCTGAAACTATAAAAGACATTCAAATCCCTTGCGTTTTTCATCACAATCCTCCTAAATCAGTTTTCTGTTTTATTCCAAAACTAACCAAATAAATTTTAAATTTATTTTTACTTGCAATCGAAGCTTGTCCGACCTAAAATCTAGCTTAAAATATGAGGGGAAAAAAAAAACACAAAAATGTCGATAAAGAACCTAAAACTGGAAGGAAAATCGGTTAATATTTAAATATTAAAACTCAGGGAGATATAAATGATAAATGAATGTAATGTAACTGTTTCTAACAATTCACAAAAAAAAAAAAAAAAAAAAAAACATTTTTTTTTATTTAGACACCGATCATCACGATTCATGGTCAGAAATACTCGACATGGCCAGCGATTTCGCGGCACAAGAGCTTAGCCTTTTCGGCTAGCTCGGCGCTCTTGAAAATGACAAGGCCAGTGAGCTTGTGGGTCGAGCCGGGCTGGTACGACGACCTTATGTCCTTCTCGTCCCTCCCGAGAGCGAAAGCCTCGCGGCCGGGGACCACGTGGTCCCACCAAAACTCCCTGAGAAGTCCGTGGATCAAGTCCCAGTAAGCTCGGTCACGGTTCACGCGGAAAACCGAGCTTCCGTTCGGAGTCCAACAATAGAGATCAAGCCATTCCCGGTCCATTACCTCCATTTGGCCCTGAACCTGAGGCACAGAAAATAAAAATAAAAATAAAAAAAGAAGCTCATTTTATTTAGGGGAAATTCCTACATATATACTGTAAAAACTACTATTATTCTGAAAAAAAAAATAAATAAATAAACATGCAAATATTCTAACTGTAGATAGAATTAAGAAAAAAAGAAAAAAAAAAGAAGAAGCTCATTTTCAGTTGAGTTTATGCTCATTCCAAGCAAGAAAACTGACTTCCAAAAGCTTCCACAAGTACAGGTTTTTTAATTGAAATTGTAAACTATTATTCTAAAAAAAGGGGGGGGGGGGGGGGGGGGGGGTCTAAAGTTTAAACTTTCAAGTATTCGGATAGACGTTAATTTATAGGATTTAACAAATTTCAATCCATATTTGGGTATTAACTTATGAAAAATCAGAATGTCAGATCATTTTTTTTTATATAGAAAATACCAAGGAATTAGACATGAATAATCCCATATATACCGGTTTTTTTTTTAAAGCTCATTCCAAAACTAATGAAATTGTAAACACCTATTATTCGGTAAAGAAAAAGTGTCTATATTTGAACTTACAAATATTCGATTTGTAGATAGACGTTAATTTATGGGATTACAAAAAATTCCAGTCGATATTTGGGTACTAACTTTGGAAAATACAGCGTGTCAGATTATAATTTTTTTTTTATTTAAGAAAATACCAAGGAATTAGGCATGAGTATCACTATCTTAGATTTATTTTTTCTCTATCTATTACCAAACTTGTCACAAAATCACATGTATTTATCACAAAATTTGCGGTTTTTAATGACAAACTTGTACGAAAATCCAGTATTTTGTGACAAGTTTGGGTTAAAAATCATCCAAAATAGTAATATCCATGTCCAATTCCCAAAATTATCAGGAGTGTACTATTTCTACTGATTCAGCTCTCTACTAAGGCATTACTAAATCTCTCTCTCTCTCTCTCTGAGATTGAGTTTACCTGAGGGACATAGTAGAACGGTATTTTAGACCACGGCAAGCCCTTCTCAGGCTTTCCTTTATTATACGGACACTTGACCTCGAGAATCCCGTCCCCGAGCTCGAAGCAGCTCAGCGTCCCGTCCGGTGAAGCCCCGAGCCAGCCGAGCCGCTCCTCCGCGTGGACCGCGAACCCCAGAGACCCGACCTCCCGACCCGTGATCGACTCGTACCGCCCGATCGCCGAGGCCTCGTTCGAGACCCCCCAGTCCATGGCCGAGTACTTTATCGGGTTCCGGCTCCGATCGTCGGAATCGTTGGCGTTCGGGTCGGGAGAGAAGACCTTTTCGCTCCACAGCTCGGGCCGCCGGTTTCCTTTCCAGAACCCGAGGGCTGTTCCGAACGTGCTTGTCGTTAGCTTGTCCCGTCGCAGAGCGAACCACTCCTCCGATCGCTGCGGAGCGTCCGATCGTGTTGGGATTGACGCTGCGATCGGGAATTGGGCGATCGACGGTGCGATGGTGAGCGTGGACGTTGTTCGAGAACGGGAGACTTTGATCCGAAGGACCGTTCTGCAAAACCCGCACTCTGCTTTGAATCAAGAGTTTAGCTCTTTTCAGCTAATATTTTTTAGTACTTTTTTTTTTCTTCTGTGCAATCTATGATTTTGAATTGTGGGGATAGATATGTGTGGCAGTTCAAGTAAGAAAGAGGGTTTTGTGTTACTAATTCTGAGGAGATATATAGCATTACAAATTACAGTCATTGATGATAGTTGAACATATATATATATATATATATATATATATATATATATATATATATATATATATATATAGCACTTTTATGGAACACTGGTGACACATGAGACACCCATATAATTTGGGAATTTCATTCCAATCCTATTTCAGTACTTTATTTTGCTCTTCCCTATTTTTTTTTTCTTGCTATTTACAGTCTATAATTTTGAATTCTGAGTCAATTTTGAGGGAATATTCCATATCATAGACAATAGTTGAAAACTATCACTGGTAAATAATGAAAAACTCGTAAAAGGTTGGGACTTTCATTTCAATCCTTTTTTTTTTTTTGTGTTTAATGGATAAAGGAATTAAGTTTGAATACTTCATATATTATTATTATCATTATTGCAAGAAGAGTGAATAAAAGTCAAGTAATTCCCTATGGAATTGGAGAATTTAAGTTTTATGCGAAAGGAATCGAGAAGCTAAGCATTTGAAAAGGCATTGAATTTGTAATACCTGAGCTAGACTTAGACGCGAAGGAAGGTCTAAGACCTCCATTGACGAGGCAAATCGAAGCTGTGGGGTGAGAGGAAGAACAAAGTCTCATCGCAAGCTTCATCGCAAGGAAGATATTAAATAATAAATCACTTTACTATTATTATTATGTATAACTTCATCGCATGTTCTCGACGATTTCAGAGGCAACTTCAATGGAGGTCAAACTGTAAAGAAATGGGATTTTAGGGTTTGTTTGTATCTGAGAGAGATTTCAGAGAGTTGAATTGAGACAGAATGTCGAGATTTTTTTGGTTCTTCTTTACAACTTCCTCAAAAACGCACGGTTCTCTTTGGTATGATTGTTGTCGTTTTTTGAAATGTCGTTTGATCTCTCACGCAAACGACAGAGCACCTTGTTTAATATGCATATTATTTGAAAAATAACCTCAACTGAATACTATAATGATATCTATACATATGATATCATAATATTTAAAAAAAAAAAATTGAAAAGGGCTTTCATAAATCAAGTGATTACGAATTTACGATCACCACATTTATTAAAAAAAAAAAAAAAAGATTCTCAAATATGATATATCACCACAACGTACGAAAAAGGAATATAAAGTGCTAATAATTATAAGATTCTTATCCGATACCGCCCATTTGAAAACACATATATCCACAGTTCGATGGATATTCTCAAGCAACAAAAAACAAAACCCTCATGTGGACTCAATCATCAAGTAAAATAATAAATAATTGTAAAAAAAAATTAATGGTCTCACAGTCACAAATAAACAAAACGATGCAACAAAAATAAACAATAAAACTTGATAATCAGCATTAGTTAGCACTAACAATCCAAAACTTTGAGAAAAGACGCCACCAAAAAATACACTTCGTAGCCAGTTGATTGACCAACCTCGTCGAAGATCGACAGATTTTAACATCGCCTAATTGTGTGCTCATTGAATCTAGAGCCACTCTAATTTCCACTAAATTTTATATTAAATTTAGTGTATATAAATAATTTCATACCAAATTTGATGTGAGACTATTCATCTACATCACATTTGTTGTTACACAATTTTTAATTAAAAATTAACTCCAATACAATTAATTTATTATGTTGACCTTAATTTAAATAATTTATATTAAAAATACATATCATCAATTAAAAACGAGAGTAAAGAAGATAACATTAATAAAATACATAATATTAATTAAGCACAATACATACCAAATAAAATACACACCAATTATATTAATAATTATACAAATACAATCTCAATAAAAATTAAACTTACGACAAGCGACATAATAGAAAAAACAAAATAAAAAAGCATGCATAATAAAATAAAAACACAAGTTACTTGAACAAAACTATCATTTATTATTTTTTTCATGCACTTGTTTTTTCCCTAATATATTTTAAGTATTTAATTTTATCTATGAGATGCAATAATTATGTAATCTTTATTCTATGATTGTTATCCCAATATGTTTGTTTTTAGTGTATTTTTTTAATATCAATTTTGTAGTATTAACATAACATTTAATAGTAATCTAAATTAATTTAATATTGTTGAGATAGAAAAATAATATAGTACTTAATAAGATTATTATTGATACAATAAATTAATAGAGAAGTTAATATTTAATTGATATGAAGTAGTATTGAAAAGTATGAAAAGAAAAAAAAAATCGTGTGAGATTTGGTGGTGTAGATTAAAGTTGAAAATCCAATATTTGTGTCTGTCTCCCAAGACCAAATGACGAATCATTGATGGATTACAGATTGCTACACGATTCGATCACTACACTCAATTATGTAGAGAAAGTTTTATTACATTCGAGAGAGAGAAGCCAATATAAAAAAAATATCACCTCCAAAGATATTTAATTGGGTGATACTACCGTTTTTATGTGAGGTCTTTCACACCTCACTCTTCACTAAGGCTAGATGTTCTACTTCTATCCTTTAAAGCTTTAAAATATTTTGTTTTATTTAACTTAAAATATCCAATCTAATTATTATACGCTATATATCTAAAGATGAATGAAAATGTCAGAAAAATTAAATCTCTTGCAATATTGTCAAATCGCTGCTAAATAATCGTTTACCTTCTATAGTTTTTTTCCGGAATAATATATATAGTAATATGAAAATTCAAATTTTATCATATAGTTATTTTTTGATAAATTGTAAGTTAATAATTACGAAATTTTATTAACAAAGTAAAATAGACATTAATTAATGATTGTCAATATTCTTTAATAATTATAAATAATCATCATACTCTAAAGATATAAATAAAATGCTAAAAACGATCAAACACATAATCATAACGACTATTTACTTAATTTTTTTTTTTAAATTAACTATTCAATAAATCTCTAAATTTTGTTTCTTGAATACTCAATTAATTGTTTTTTTTTTTCGAAAAAAAAAAAACAATGAAGTGTTAAGGAAAAAAACACTTGTCCTAAAATCCTAGTTATTACCAAAAATAAATAAATATTCTATCTTGTCTATTGTATCATCGTCTCCACTTCCACTCTCCGAAGAAACACTTAAAAACGGGATTGATTTCAGTTCTTCAAACCCAAACTCTTTTTCATCATGAAAAAAACCCTAACCCTAATCTCGATCCTCTTCTGAACTGAACTCAAAATCTCCTCATCCAAAAAACCTTCCCAAAGCTACCATGTATCTCTCATCGGAGAAGCCTCTCCCGATCGATTTCGACGAAGAAAACCGCGACTTGATGATCGACGCCGGCGAATCCATCTCCGACGAGGTCTCACTCTCCATCGCCGCCGCGACGACGGCGATGCCGAAGAAGCGCGCCGAGACGTGGGTCCAGGACGAGACCCAAACCCTGATCTCGCTCCGCCACGAGACGGACTCGCTGTTCAACACCTCGAAGTCGAACAAGCATCTCTGGGACCGGATTTCGGCGAAGATGTCCGACCGGGGATTCGACCGGTCTCCGACGATGTGTACGGACAAGTGGAGGAACTTGCTCAAGGAGTTCAAGAAGGCCAAGCATCACCACGGCCGATCGGCGACGGAGAAGATGGCGTACTATAAGGAGATCGGAGATATCCTCGGCCACCGGACTAAGACCTCTGATCAGTCGCCGGAGCCAGCGAAACTCGACTCATTTATACACTTCTCAGATAAAGGTCCGACCTTTCAGAGTCTGAGAGGATCTTTTTTTTTTTCATATAATTTATTGGAAAGACTAATTGAATTTTTTTTTTTTTTGTTGGGCAGGTGTTGTTGATGACACTAGTATTTCATTTGAACAAGTAGAAGGTAAGTTTTTTTTTTTTTTTTTTTTTCCTTTTCAAATTTGTCATTATGCTTGATCATAGGAGGTCAAAAAGGGATAACACACAAAGAAAATCAACAGATAAAGATGGGATTATAATAACACTGTGGATTGAAGATTAAGAAATCATTTGCTGAATGAATCATGTATTCTTTTTATGCGCTTCCGTAACGGTATTTTTGGCGGGTATTCTATACTAGGCTATTTTTTCCGAAGAAGAAACAAAAAAGGCGTAGTGTTCGAATCCCTATTATGCTCTCAATAGTCTTGCAGCGCGTTTCGCCGTTTCATTGCTCGGTTCATATAATGTATTATCACTCGGTCTCGGAAAAATCCAATAGCTAGAAGTTAAATGTGATTTTTTTTCTAGTTTTATTTATTTTCAAGCAACTTGCCAAAGGGAAACACTGAATCTTGAAAAGAATTTGTTAGATTTAGACGGGGCATTCTATACTAGTCCTTTTTCTCCAAAGAAGAAGAAAAAAAAGCCCTAAAATACGAATCCCTATTATGCTCAATAGCCTTGCAACTTGCCTCACGGTTCATGTATTATCACTCGCAGTCGGAAAAATTCAAGTGCTAAAAGTTACAAGTGATTTTTTTTTTTCGTTTTTTCAAGCAACTTGCCAAAGGGAAACACTGAATCTCGAAAGATGCGTTGACCGCGATCGAAACCCTCCTCTGTGGAATAGTTGGCGAGACACCCCCGGAAATTGTAGGTCTAATAAATTATCATCGCGCATTCGATCCTTGTCACGTGATTCAAAAATTCTGATTTCCGTTTTTTTTTTCGGGTTTTCAGGCGGCGGCGGGGACGGCCAATCGTATTGCGGGAGCGGGAGATTCATATCGGTGAAATGGGGCGATTACACAAGAAGAATCGGAATCGAAGGCACCGCCGAGTCAATCAAAGAGGCGATCAAGTCGGCCTTCAGGTTCAGAACGAGGCGAGCCTTTTGGCTCGAGGACGAAGAGCAGGTCGTGCAAAGCCTCGACAAGAACATGCCTTTGGGAAATTACACGCTTCACATCGACGAAGGTGTGAATAAAACATGTGTAGATCTATAGCTCAAATAGTGCTCGTTAATTTTTTTTTTTTTTTTTTTTTGCAGGGTTGATAATTAAAGTGTGCTTGTACGGCGAGTCGGAGCACATGGCAATGCACGCCGAGGAGAAGATTTTCTACACTGAAGAAGATTATCGAGATTTTCTGACTCGACAGGGATGGACTTGCCTCAGAGAGTTCGACGGCTACAATGCGTTTTGCAACATGGATGATCTCAGACCCGGCGCTATATACCGCGGAGCCGTTTGAGTTTTTTGTTTATAGGTCAAGAGAAAAAACTTCGCTGAACAATGCTACCAAGAATCCTGCGAATCATTTTGGTATATATAACCGATCATGATGTACTGTGAAAATATGTTTGTCATTCCATGTAAAGGATGTCCTTATCAGACTGGTACAATAAAAAATTTCCAGTCTATTATTTCGTTAATTAAAGGAATAAAGTGGAAAAATACAGAGTGCAATACAGTGTGATTGGAAAATTAGTCTTTTGTTGATTTTAATATTACTGTCGTTTCCTAATTCTTCTGTCGTTTCCTAATTCTTCTGTCGTTTGATCTTAATGTCGTTTAGAAGTATGTTGTCGTTTGACTATTTTGTCGTTTGCAGTTATGCGTTTCCAATTTTATTGTCGTTGACTATATTGTCTATTGCTACTGTCGTTTACAATAATATTGTCGTTTGAATTATGCTGTCGTCCAGTTATATTGTCGTTTGCAATTATATTGTCTTTTTATTTAGTCGTTTGATAAGAATGTCGTTCGCAATCATGCTGTCGTTCCAATTATATTGTCGTTTACAATTATAGTGCATATAGATTAAGACGTCGTTTGCAATCATGCTGCCGTTTCCAATTTTGTTGTCGTTTGAATTATGCTGTCGTTTCCAATTTTATTGTCGTTTTCAATTATAATGTCGTTTGTCATTATGCTGTACACATTGTCGTTTCCAATAAGCAAACGATAGCATAATTGGGAAACGGCAGAAATTTTTTAAAACGATAGCAAAATTTTAAAACGACAGAATAATTGGCAAACGACAGCCACAAATACAACACCAAACTACATACACAGGCAAGAAAAAGAAAACCACCGATTGAAATAACAGAAGACAACAAAGAAAACAACTTAAAACGACAATCGTCTTCCACGAATTATATATATTACCTGACATCACTGAGTGAATGGAAGATGGAATTATTGAGTTCAGCACGATTTTATTTCAGTAATCACAACACAGGAAAATGTAACTCAAAAGTGGACAAGTTATGAACAATTTCAAAGTGTTTTTCTTTCATTTCTAGCGGGAAAAAAGCGGATACAATTTCAAGACTCGCAACAAGTTTTCCCCGAAAACCATACTACGAGTCCTTTTCTCGTTCACGAACACAAAGTGTGAATAAAAGATTCACAAAAAAAAATAAAAAAATACCCGCGATCCCCACATAACAAAAACACGCGAAAAGTGAAACTCGAGAAGAAGCGAAAAACACAGAAAAATCGTGTGGCACTACTACAACTGGAAAAATTCCAATCACTCCTCGTCCCACTCGTCGTTCTTGTAAGACACTAGAGTGTTCACTTTATGAATCTGCATTAACCAAAAAAAAAGACAGAATTAGTCAAGGAATTTATTTTCCGCACCAAGTTAAAACTCTAACATCAAAAGAAAGGAAATCAGACCTTGGTATCGAAAGAGTGCAATTTAACCATTTGGGGATTTTCAATCAATTTGGGGTCACTTTCAATCCAAGTGAAAGGCACAGAAACATCGTTATCGGTATATGCCAGCACATCAAACACGCCTAATTACACAAGCGATACAAGACAATTAATAAAACAACAAATCAGACATATTCGATGAACACGATGATGATTTGTTTTTTGAAGGTCAGTCTTACAAGTTTCGTCGAGGCACGGCAAGTAAGTGATGCTCGAGGCAATCTGTCTCATGATTGCTTGAATCTCCCTCATTATTTCCTTGTCGCTCTTTTCCCTTGAAACACTGAAAAATCGAAATCGAAACCGAAACCAATCAAACCCAAATTCCCAAAAAAAAAATTAATTGAAATAGTTCAGATATGACCAAACAAATTACCCTTTCTCGACGACTTCACTATCAGTTTCGATGCTGAAATTCCATCTCTCGAGGACTTCATTTGTGGCCTTACTCATTAACACCAACACAACTCTCTGTAATTTTCCCGATTCAAGCCATTCTAGTATAACAAAAATTCAATTAAGATAATAAATTAGAAAAACCCTAAGCATTATCGGAGTAAATAAGAAAAACCCTAGCAAACCTGAAAGCTGTGCAGTTAGATTGGAGAGGAAAGATTTGACTCCCTCGTCTTCGGTGAGCAACATTGGAAGACCGTACTTCTTCACTTTCACGAAGCTCTCTTCTGGATATACTCCGCGATTGTAGAGAATACTGTAGAAATTTCCGATTTCAACATAAGAGTTTTCGAAACCCTAGATATAGAACATCCGCGAAGATTAAATATAAATTCAAATAAAATTCGCTTACCTATTCGCTGCATAGCCTGAAAAATTCGATTCGAACAAACCAGAAAGAACGGGAATCAGCGAATCTGAAAAACTGGATTTCGTTTCTCGCAAAAAATTTCAATACGAGAGAGAGTGAAGATCTTACCAAAGAACTCACTGACGATCGCGGCCGATCCTCGGAGGGTAATAATGTCTTTCGTTGCTGATTTGGAAGCCATTTTTGAGCGATTATAGAAATCTCTTTGAAGGTCGTTGCTGTTTGTTTAAACAAGATAAAGAGAAGGCTTTAAAAAGAAAGAGGATTTTTGTCAAACACCTGATGAGCGATTTGGGGGTTTTTTTTGAGGAATTTTTTTAATGACAGAAAGAGATTAAGTTGGGCAGAGTAACGGCTACTTGATATACTTGATTGTGGTTCGCTCTATCGAGGACGGCAAATCTAACGGTAACATTTTCAATTTGTGTACACGAGTGGGTTTTCAACGGTCTTGGCGCTATGCCACGTAGGAATAATCGAAGACAAATACTTGGCATGTTTTACATAATTTTTTTTTTTAAACTATGTTTTACATAAATATTAGTTTAGCAATGATGAACAATATCCCATTCTTAAAATAAATGAATAAATAAGAATAAAAAATGACTATATTCCTCTTGAAAATTACGGTTCAATATCTTTCTTATTTTTTTTGTGACAAAAATATCTATCCAAATTTATATTAGCTAGTTAACTAGTTATTTTTCTTTCAATGTCTTTCATAAACTTTGTTTAAAAGGCGTTGAATCAGATTATTTTTGTTTCTTATAAATAATTAGAGATTTATTTACCAAACCCTAATTTTTTATTTCGCGTACATGGGAGAGAGGCTGACGAGTAGAGTTCGTATCCGGTTGCTTAAGAATATCCTGACTTTTAAAACGCCTGGTCTGACGCGGGATCCAACAAAAGTGGAGTGCTATGCTCGCGACTCAGCAACGAGGTGTCCCAACAACGATGAGCACGGGGCTGTTGCTGAGCATGCTCTTTATCATCGGATTCTTCTTCAGCTCAATGCTGGTCGCCATCATTGAGAAGGTCGCCGGAAAAGACCACCCGTGGCTGGCTGACAACCTCAACAAGGGCAAGCTCTACAACTTCTACTGGCTGCTCGCCACCATCAAAGCCATATTTTACAAATCAATTTTTGTAAATAGTCAACCGATTCAAATACTGACTGCAAAAATCTTCGTAAAATATAAGTTAATAATTGTAAATAGTCGTTAATATACAATAATAAAAAATAATAACTATAGATAGTTATTAATATGCAATATATAAAATCGTCAAATTGTCTCCAAAACCGTTAAAAAAAAACTATTTGAAAAATCAAATAACCATAAATAAACATAATAACTTAATAATCAACTGATTCCTTAAATTATGAAAGAAAAAAAAAAAAGTCAACAAACAATGTAAATACTGATAATGTGTGTGATGGATTTTGTTTTCTTCCTTATCACAATTACTACTTAATACTCATATTGAAGTTCATTTAATTTTAAATTTGGAGAATTTTTTAGAGGGAATTTTGATAGAGTATTTCAGTCAATTTACGTGTGTAAATATTTGGTCATGACTAGTTATCAAAAATTTACTAAAAATTGGCTAAATGACAAACTAAAAATATAAATAAAGTTATATATTTAATAGATATATTTTATTTTGGAGATAAAAGGATGAATTTTTCTTTGAAAAATGTTTTTAGCTATAAAACCTTGACTTTTCTCGTGGATAATTTTTCTTGTGAAACGAAGTTATCTTTTCTCTCATTCTTCGATGATACCTTATGCTTATAGTATCGATTTTTTGTATAATATATTCTATTCACTCTTTATATCTAATTGGTCTTAAAAATTTAACTCCTGGTGTTGGCCGTTTATATTTTTCCCATTTAAATACTTGTATTGAAATATAAATTAGATAAAATATTGTGGTACTAAGCTGTGGGGACGCACGATTTGAAAGTCAAGAGGGCAAACATGATATAAAAAAAATATTCTAAATTTTGTGGAGGTGTAAGAAAAGAAAATGTTAAAAGGTGTGTATATATTTTAGAAGATTGGAATCGTATTAGGCAATAGAGTCTGTGACAAAACTATCACGCACAAATTGAGATATCCTCAATCTCACATAAACGACTACTATGGTATCGATGGCTCCATTACAAAGAGCTACACCATTCCTAGAGAGAACCAAAACGCAATTATCGATTCTTAACTTATTCGTTGCAGATTATTAGAAATTAAACATGGGCAATACTATTTTGGATGTTTGAATTTCGTAACAATTGTGTTATGGCGTCGTTTTTTCGTATGGGAAAAACGATAATCCAAATGCAAAAACGACGTAAAACAAGATGACCCTTCTCACCAAGGGACCTAAAATCGGAAGATCGATCCTCCCGTCAAAGATTGAGGAACCGGAGGATTCCTCCGCCAGAACTCACAAAACTGGAGGACTCCTCCGCCTAAAGCAGAAAATTCGGCTAATGATTTTATTTTGATTTATTTTTTAATTGAAATTATCCGGATAAAATTAATTGTACAGTTAATTTTAACCGAGTAAGCTTTCAATTAACCTAGGTTAACTGAAAATAATAATTAATTAAAAATAATAATGCATTCATTATTTGAATCCTGTTTGGGAAATAAAATACTAAATACAATGAAAGTAGACGTTATAATACAATTCACTATTTAATACTATTTATACTTGCATTCAATATTTTCTATAAATAGGCATTCAATCATTGTATTTCGGTTTTATACATATGTATATATAAGAGCATATTATTTCTAATTAATATTGAACGTAATGATGATATTTTGCTTTTGAAATAGGCATTGAAATAGGCATTGAAATAGTGCATTATCAATTACAATCTCTATAATTAAATGCTATTCATATTAACTTCGAAATGCAAATAATCACACATAACTATTCTCGGTTAAATCAATTAATTTCGGTTAATTGGGGTGAAAATAATATCGATTAACAATTAACCGTTAACCGAAATTAATGCTCAACAATTAACCGTGGTTAACCGAATTTTCTTCTTTACCTCCGCCAGGACCCTCAAAACCATATGTTTCCTCCGCCAGAACCCAAAAAAACGGAGGACCTCTCTGCCAAAATCCCCAAAACCGGAGGATCCCTCTGGTAAAATCCCCAAACAAAACCGGAGGATCCCTCTAATCCCTCCGGTAGAACCCACAACACCGAAGGACCCCTCTGGTAAAATCCAAAAAACCAGCGTAGAACCCACAAAACCGGATGATCCCTCCAGTAAAACCCACAAAATCGGATGGATCATCCCTCTGGAGGATCTCTCCAGTAAAACCTACAAAACCGGAGGATCCATCTGGTAAAATCCACAAAACCAGAGAATCCATCCGACCAAGTTTCCATAACTTTGCATACTCAAAATCCTATAAATACCCTCTCATTTTCACCAAAGAGAAAAAAGAATTTTTCAAGAGAACAAAACCTCTCAAAGCACTCAAAAATCGGAAAATGCCAAGAAAAATTAAAAGACAAAGACAGAGATAAGAGAATAAGGAATCAAGACCAATAGAAGAGAACGAAGAGAAGACGAAGAATCCGACGAGAAGACGAAGAATTCGATAAGGCGAACAGCTACTAGACAAGGGAGTCTCTGATGGACTACTCGGCGAAGCGACGACGAGTCATTGTTCAACTAGCCACCTTGAAGCCACGTGCCATAATGAGCCAAGGCCGGAGAGCCAGCGCGATCCCAAGGCCAGCGAGCCTCCACGCACCCTAGGCCGTTGAGCTTCCGCGAAACACGAGACCGGCGGGTTACCTCGATCTTAAGGCTGGCGAGCCATCATGATACCAAGGCCCTCGCGATCAAAACTAGGCCAAATTCTCTAGTTATTTTCTCTCACAAAAACACATTTGAGACCAAACAAAGAGAACCAAAACAAGCTACCAAACTCATACAATATTACACAAAAAAGAGAAAATGAGAAAGCCAAACACAAAAGAGAAATAATCTACTTCCATTCTATGTAGAATGTGAGAAGAAATATTCACTCTCTCAAACACCCTATCTAAAAAATCAAGGCTAACCAAGCCAAATTAAATATACATCTCTAAAAGTGTCAAATAGCTTGAGAAATCGATTCTCATGTTCTTCACTTAATAAGATGAATATTTTACCACTACACTCAAATCCTACTTTAGTTCTCATCCCAAATCACGATTCAAATATTCATCTGAAGCTCTCGGACGCTTTAGACCTTATCCTAAACTTTTTTGAGCCATTTGGAATCCTTGATGGTGATTTCGGGCCTATCCAATATTAGGTACGTAACTATTCCAGGTTCACCACGTGTCATCAAATGTTAAATCCAGAAAACGGTTTAACAAATTGTATTGTAAAAATGGGAAATACATATCATTCATGTTTTGATTCCAAAGAAATAATCGTATGAGGCAGATGGGATATTTAGAGGACCATATATTACTATAAATGTTCTTTTGATGAGTATTTAGAGGACCACATTTGTCTATGATTGAACTCGGGCATGTTTGGTTCACTGTCAAATGAAAGAATGGAATGGAATCCATTCCCAAAAAATTATATTACTTTGTTTGGTTTAATTTTTAATTTTCGTGGTTGTAATCACCATTCTACAGAATCTTGATTAATTCATTTTCATTCTTCACATATTGGAGAGAATGAGCCATTCCATTGTGTAATCAATTATTTTTCCAAATTTATCCCTGAATCCTTAAATAAAGATTTTTTTTTCTTCTTAAAAAAATTAAAAACACCCAACTTCTAAACACCGAACTCAGACATGTTGGGCAGATCCTCGACCTCGGCCACTTCCTGGACCGCCTCCACCAACGATGTCGTCTCCGACCGCACCCTCGTCGCCATCGACAAGCGCCGATGAGAGATTCAGCGGCGGGCTCGATGGTGGAGTGTCGCCGGAGTCCAGGGAGCGGCGCCGTGGCGAATGGAGGCGGCGGAGATGAAGGTTCAGGTTGTTGGGTGGTGAGACGAAGGTTCAGGCTGATGGGTAGTCATCGATTATTATTTTTGTTGCTGAAAAGACATTTATCAATATAGATTTATGATTTGATGATTAGACCAGTAAATTAGAAGTTTTTTTATTTTAATATACAAAAAGATGAAGTTTTAAGTTTTTTTCTAATTTTTCTGTAGAACAAATGTTATCAGACTTCATTGATGGGGTTTCTTAAACTTACGATCTGGTTTGGTAGGGATAAAGTTAGTTAGGTAAATTTGCTGATTGATTTCAGCTATTTAAATTTATCAAATAATTAATTTTATTAATTTAACCCTATTTTCTTTTATCGAGTCTGAACAAGCTCGTGAACATTGTAATAGGAATGAATTATTTTAGACTCAAATATTGTCCTTTATGCCAAACGACAAAATAAAAAAAAATAACACGATTGATTCCAAAAATATATTTATTCTTAAAATCTAATGATACACACATTCAACTTAACACTAACTACAATTAAGAAATAAATAGAACAATACGTTGGATTTCATATCATTGATTTAATTGTTGACTCAATATTTTGTCTAATAAATGAAAAAGATATATGTCACAAACCAAAGGTGACAAAAACTACATGTAGATAGAATTTGTGTAGGGTCAATATTGGATTCCTGAGAATTCGGAACTTTGATCATCAGATTTTTCACTATGCCAATCCATAGATGACTCATAACTCCACTACACTATTCACATACTCATCAATAAAATCATTCTTTTTGCAGTCTTGGATTATGTTTTTTTTTGTCTTTTTGTGCAAAACTCACCATATGAATTGACTTTCTTCTTTCTTTTGGGAAATTTCAGAAATTTCATTTTTTTAGCCTCAAAATTGAAAAAAAATATCGGACTATACCTCATAATTGCAAAATATCTAAAATTGGACTTTTGACCAAAATCGGATAAAAATATCATTTCATCCCATTTTTTTCCTTTTTTCACTCTCCCCCTCATTCCCACTCAAAAAAGTAATATTGTTGTTTTGATTTCGTGTCTAAATTGTTGTAAAATAGTTTTAATAATGATTAGAGTGATAATTAGATGATTTGGATCGGTTTTGAAAAAAAGTTAAGATTTTGAATTTGAAATTGTTTTCCGATGAATTAAGATGAAATCCAATGAAATTCATAGCTTTTTACGGTGAAATTCAAAGATTTAAGATGATTTTAATTTTTTTTTTTCTCGATTAATTCGGATGAAATTCGAAGATTGAAGATGAATTTGGATGGATTCGGATGAATTTGGATGGATTCGGATAAATTCGGATGGATGGATTTGGATGAATTCGGATGAAATTTAATGATTTAAAATGGAAAAATGGACTGAAATGGTATTTTTGTCCGAATTTGGGTCAAAAGTCCAATTTTAAATATTTTTCAACTACTCAGTCTAATCTTAATATTTCTTCACTTTTGAAGCCCAAAAATTGAAATTTCTCTTTCTTTTTCTCTTTTGCTAATGATATCCACAATTTCCAATTCAAACCCTATACATGAATTTTCAATATTAGCCTAATGAAACTCACTATTACACCATAAATAAATACAAAGGTAATTATCTTCAATAAGTAGACCAGTCAACCCTAGTTGACCAAGTAATACTTATCAATAATGCATGGATGAAGTTATAATTCCACTACATCATTTACGTACTTATCAACAATATCAATTTTTTTTTTCAGCCTGGGTTTGAGTTTTTGTATGAATTGGCTTCTTCCTCTTTCTTCTTTTTCTTTTAACACTTTTCAAACACTATTTTATATCTATTTTCAAGATGAACCCAACTATAGTTTATTAGTCATTGTAACTCCAAAGACAAAACAAAAGTGATCTTTAGACTTATCAACCCTAGACGACCAAGTAAGACTTGTTAGAGATATGAGAAATTGATTAGTGCATGCATTAATGGATTGATAGGCACAAACTAATGGTGACTCGTAAAAAATTTCATGCATTTGAAAAGTGGTGAAAATTTGATTAGTGCATGCATTATAGGATTGATAGGCACAATCTAATGGTGACTCGTAAGAATTTTCATGCATTTGAAAAGTAAATCATTTCGTGTTTGAATTATTGTAGAATAGTTTTAATAATGATTTAGAGTGATAATTAGATGATTTGGATCGGTTTTGAAAAAAGTTCAGATTTTGAATTTGAAATTATTTTCCAATGAATTAAAATGAAATTCATAGCTTTTTACGATGAAATTCGAAGATTTAAGATGAATTTGGATGAATTCCGATGAATTTGGATGGATTCGGATTAATTTGGATGGATTCGGATGAATTTGGATGGATTCGGATGAAATTTAACGATTTAAAATGGAAAAATGGACTGAAATGGTATTTTTGTCCGAATTTAGGTCAAAAGTCCAATTTTAGATATTTTTCAACTACTGGGTCTAGTCTTAATATTTCTTCACTTTTGAAGCCCATAAAATGAAATTTCTCTTTCTTTTTCTCTCTTGCTAATGATATCCAGCCTTTCAAATTCAAACCCTATACATGAATTTTCATTATTAGCCTAATGAAACTCACTATTACACCATAAACAAAAACAAAGGTAATTTATCTTTAATAAGTAGACCAGTCAACTCTAGTTGACCAAGTAATACTTGTCAATAATGCATGCATGAAGTTATCATTCCACTACATCATTCACGTACTTATCAACAATATCATTTTTTTTTTCAGCCTGGGTTTGAGTTTTTGTATGAATTCGCTTCTTCCTCTTTCTTCTTTATCTTTTAACACTTTTCAAACACTATTTTATATCTATTTTCAAGATGAACCCAACTATAGTTTATTAGTCATTGTAACTACAAAGACAAAACAAAAGTGATCTTTAGACTTATCAACCCTAGACGACCAAGTAAGACTTGTTAGAGTTATGGTGCATGTATTAATGGATTGATAGGCACAAACTAATGGTGACTCGTAAGAATTTTAATGCATTTGAAAAGTGATGAAAATTTGATTAGTGCATGCATTAATGGATTGATAGGCACGATCTAATGGTGACTCGTAAGAATTTTCATGATCATTTCGTGTTTGAATTGTTGTAGAATAGTTTTAATGATGATTTAGAGTGATAATTAGATGATTTTGATTAGGTTTGAAAAAAGTTAAGATTTTGAATTTGAAATTATTTTCAAATGAATTAAAATGAAATCCGATGAAATTCATAGCTTTTTACGATGAAATTCGAAGATTTAAGATGATTTAAGATGAATTTGGATGAATTCCGATGGATTTTGATGGATTCGGATGAATTTGGATGGATGAATTCGGATGAAATTTAATGATTTAAAATGGAAAAATGGATTGAAATAGTATTTTTGTCCGAATTTTGGTCAAAAGTCAAATTTTAGATATTTTTCAACTACTGGGTCTAGTCTTAATATTTCTTCACTTTTGAAGCCCAAAAAATGAAATTTCTCTTTCTTTTTCTCTTTTGCTAATGATATCCACTCTTTCCAATTCAAACCCTATACATGAATTTTCAATATTAGCTTAATGAAACTCACTATTACACCATAAACAAATACAAAGGTAATAATCTTCAATAAGTACACCAGTCAACCCTAGTTGACCAAGTAATACTTATCAATAATGCATGGATGAAGTTATAATTCCACTACATCATTCACGTACTTATCAACAATATCAATTTTTTTTTTCAGCCTGGGTTTGAGTTTTTGTATGAATTGGCTTCTTCCTCTTTCTTCTTTTTCTTTTAACACTTTTCTAACACTATTTTATATCTATTTTCAAGATGAACCCAACTATAGTTTATTAGTCATTGTAACTCCAAAGACAAAACAAAAGTGATCTTTAGACTTGTCAACCCTAGACGACCAAGTAAGACTTGTTAGAGTTATGAGAAATTGCTTAGTGCATGCATTAATGGATTGATAGGCACAAACTAATGGTGACTCGTAAGAATTTTCATGCATTTGGAAAGTGATGAGAAATTGATTAGTGCATGAATTAATGGATTGATAGGCACAACACACTATCGGTGACTCGTAAGAATTTTCATGCATATGAAAAGTAGATCATATCATTCATCATGGAGGAAAAATACAGCTTTGGTTTAATTAATAACACATCGTAGAAATTCCATAGGCGTGATATATATCTGGATCATTCTGGTCAGAGATATGCAAAAATAAAAAGCCTGCTTGTAATATTGTGGTCCTTTTTCTTTCACAAAGTGTCGACACTATGGCTACATATATACATATAAGTGTATATATATATATATACATATATATATATATACACACTATTAGAAAACAAAATGTTCGCATCTATATTATTATCATCTGATTAGTCAAATCATATCAATGTAAATATTTTGTTTGTTGGTCACTATTATTATCAATAACCTATTAGTCCGACTCCGAACTCCGAACATAGTTTTACAGCAATACCATTACTTTTTTCAATTATTGAAGAATAATGTGTCTTTTCTATTAGATATAGTAATAGTAGTAAACTTTTTTTTCCTACATTATTTAACTGTTGAAAAAGAAACAACTTTATAATTTTCAATAATCCAAATATAATTAGCCGTGTGTCTTTGCAAAAGTGTTGATCACGTGAAAAGAAAAGAGATTCATTATAGTGGGAGCTCATAAAAGGTTGTTTCATAGGCAACCTATATTTATAAGAAAATGACAAAGCTGATGAATTTTTTCGCTTTTCTTTTTTAGAATCATTTGTTTTTTGTTGATAAATTAGATTCTCTATTCCATGTGTATATGATTTATATGTTATAGAATTCACATATTCTAGTGGTCCAATAAATTAACCCTCATCTCACTATTCTCCACGACATATATGTTTGATAATGGTATATATATATATATATATATATATATATATATATATATATATATATATTTATATGTAATACACACACACATCCTTCTCTCATGACTAATATATAGAGATTGTTATCTATGTTAAAATGGAAACTAGTGAAAAGTTGTTTTGGCTTGGTGTGTCACTCTAGTGTGGTTCCACATAGAAAATGTGATCATAGCCTTAGAGTGATTAAATAATCTTCATTATTTTAATTTAAGATATAATATCAAAGTCTTGTTCAATGGCTTTGTTTAAGTCTACATTGTAACAGGGAATGGATAATGTTTTATTAGATGAGGCATCTTCACAACATGACATGTTATGCCAACACTAGTCATAGTTTTCTTTTAAAGTGTTTTTTTTTTAGTATTAATAAAATAAATTGGAATCTATCAAGTATTAACAAATAACAACAACCCATTAAAACAAAGGAAATTAGATATGGGCTAAAGAAAAGTACATTCCATGTACTTGGTAGTATATTGATCATATTGCACAAAAAGCTCAAAAAAACAGCGAAGCGTGAGAAAAAGAAATGGTCAATGTTTGTGAGTAAGATCGGAATAATATAAATGAGATCATATCTATGAGATCATAAATTACAAGCACTTCGTCAATAAATGAGTCAAATCATGTTTTTTTGTGTCAAACTAGTCAGCTGATGAATAGATGACACGTTTTAGTTGTTAGTTAATGGCGTGAAGAATTAACCAGGAAAGAGACCTTAATTAGGAAGTTGGAGGGAATATAACAAGAAAAAAGTATCTTTCTTGACTCACATTTTTATGCTTAATTTGTACAAATTTGTATTTCTGCTCTCAAACATAGAAAAATTAACTGAAACGAATGAATGTGATTTCTAAACAGTTATTTCATATTATCATACACATAACTATTGCATATACGAAATATGAGCATCACTGAATAAGTAAAAAAAAATTGTGATGTGGATAACAGTTGCCTTTTTTCTTTTTCTCCCATTAATGAACAAATTCAATAGTGAGTAGTAGTGTCTCAAATGTTTGTTTTCATCAAGCTAATGTCTCGAATCTAATAACTTCCCACGTGGGTCAAAATAGTTTTAAGAACAATTAAATTAAGTAAATAGTCAATTAAAACTTGAAATTGTGTATAACCAACGTTTCGTAAATTTTAAGTAAATATTCATAAAGATGACGTGACCTAATAAATAAAACTGATGTAAATATATGAAAGTGACTATTTACTTAAGATTTACAAAACGTTGGTTGTTTAGCAATGTCAAACTGTAAATGTGGTTATTTACCTCGTGGATAGAAAGATGACAATATTTTATTGAAGAAAAGCAAAAGTTTCAAATCCACTACACTTTGTGTGGTGATACCTCAAATCTTGTTATCTTTATGAATGGCATATGAAGCACACGCTTTTACTGTGGGCTAGCACTTAGCGAACACACGCCTTAGGCCCACTAGACACGTGTCCGGTCCAAATAAAGAGAATTTTGTGGTCCGGGCCCATGCTTCTGCCACACTCCTCCGGACGCCTAACCATTCTGACTCCTTTGCCACGTCATGATTCTACTTACATTCTCTTTATTTATTTATTTTTATTTTTAATATGCTCTTACTATATATTAAAATACTACTAGCTAGTTCAGACTTCAGAGTTATCGATGGAAGCGAGCATGGATTACTTTTTAGTAACACAAAGATGATTGCAATATAATATGTAGAGCAATCATAAGTATCACATGTGACGTACCAAATGGACTAGTATTATAGTTATATAAATAGAAGTAGCTAAGTATATTTTTTTTTTCACTATACTAGCTAAGCATTTAAGTAATATAGTTCTAAAAATTATGGTGTTACAGATATAGTTTATTTAATTATTAATATAACAACTATAGCGTTTATAAATTATGTGGTTTGGATGATCATGGGTTTAGGCATTGCTACAAATTGTTATCTTTGTAGGTTATTTAAAGTTATGCGAGATATATACGGAGGAAAAAAATATTATCCACCACCGATTCATAATTCATGTTTTCATCATCGTCTCTTTTCCAATAATATAATACCACATTTTGATTTTAGAGATTTTTGCGGATTTATATAGGTTATATTAATTATAAGAAAGCTCCATGAATATTGGGTTGGTGGAAGGTTCGGAAAAAATATTTTGAGTTTTTCAACATTTCATATGTTGAAGTTTTGGCGGTACAAGTAATCAAACGTCTTTATCTATATTTGATGGTCCGGAATGTTTTATACATCCATTAAATTATGAAATAGCCATATAGTTAAAGTTTAATATGTTTTACATTATGTTTGCTAAAAGTTTACTCACAATATTCTTTCATTCAAATATAATTTTTGAAATTACTCAACGTTAAGGTGGTTGTTCAAGATTTAGGTTGACCAAGATATTGAACAATTAATTGTTTTAAGAAGATTAATCAGGGTGATAAACAAATAAACAAACAATCAAACAGAAAGCAATAAAGAGCACAAGACAGTTGGTAACCATGTTAGGTATAAACAACATACTCAGGGGGACTGATACGTCTAGGTAAAAGCAATCCACTAAAGTTCCCCTTCGCAAACACCTCTCTCATTTGGTTATCTCCAATGGATATGAATCCAAGCTCCCATCAGACCTAGAGACTCCCTCTCTATGCTTTACCTAATCTTCTCCCGAAGATCAATAACACGTCAATGCAACACACGATCTCACACTTAGTACGAAGGTACGATAGCTGTGAGTTATTCTAGACTTGTTGTCGATGGAGATCTCTGAACATGTAGAGAGACAAGTAAAGAACTATGGCGTCCTGTATATGCTAAACAGAGAACCAAAAACCACCAACCAAAAATACAAACCCTAGGTGTGATATTAAATATATGGTTTGGTTCTCAATCTCACGCTGAAAATCAACTCAATCGGATCCAACAAATCCGAGATCATGACCCCAAGAAAATCGAGTAACTAATTAAAGCAATTAGTTACTTAAATCTGCGTGAGGAAAAGACGTAGTTGCCCTGACCTCAAGTTGCTTGAACAACTTGTTGATGCTCGTGCTTGAACAACTCGGTTACAATTTGTGTTGCCAAATAAACTATGTCATAAAGATACAATAATTTAGAATAATTTAGGTTGTGTTTGGTAGTTAACTCAAAAAAATTTTGTTTTCTATTTTCTAATTTTTGTAGTTGTACTGAAAAATTATTTTGCAGTTGTTTTCAAAAAGCTGTTTGGTACAGTTTTCATTTTTGTTTTTGAGAAAGTGAAAAAACTGAAAAAAAATGTTTGGTATAGTTTTCATTTTTGTTTTTGAAAGAATGAAAAGAGAAGATGAGGAGAAGGAGAAGAGAAGAGAAGAAAAAAATTTCAAAAGACACATTTTATTTGTTTTCAGTTTTTTTTTTACTTTTTTACAAAACAACTTCAAAAATTTTTGAAAATTTTTTCCGAAAAATTAAAACAAACATATTTTCACTTTTTGTTTTCAATTTTTTCAACTCAAAAAGTGAAAAACAGTTTTTGGAATGAAAACCAAACACTACCTTATGTATTGATCAGATCTTATTATTCATTGTGAGATAGATGAATGATACTTGTACTCTTAGGTATTATCCCCGAGCTAACTCGGATTTGTTGAAGTCAATAGTGGATTAGTTACATGAAAACTATTTGGCTAATAGTGGTAAAAAATTACATGGAGATTCACCAAATTATTTATGCATTAATTCAAACTACAAGTCCAAAAATTTGAAATAAGAAACAACATAAAGTAGTATAATAAGTTGAACTTTAGTGTTTGGAAATGATTTACACCAGTATAATGATGACATATTATGTAGTTACATCAGTTTCAAAGATAGTAACTAAATAGAGCTTGTCATGTTCATAGCTAGCTTAAATATATGACAAATTTGTTATATTTTTTCTCCAAAATATTATATAACAAATTAGAAGATGTGTGTCCTTAGAACTAAGACACGTATGGCGACATAATTTAGCCTGTAAACTTTGACAGGTTCAGAAGAGAGATTGATAATATATATATATAACACACAAATATATATATATATAGATATATATATATATATAGAGAGAGAGAGAGAGAGAGAGAGAGAGAGAGAGATTGTGGTAATCTTTTTATGGTCCCCTTTTTCACCTTATAGTAAATAACAAAGAGAAAATTAATAGCGTTAAAAAACACGACTGTCAATTTTCTTGGTCCCGAATCGATTCTTATATTTACCATTAAAAAATGACAAGAAAACACAATCAATATTATATAACTGTATAGTAGAATGTTTTGATACATATATGTATATGTATAAATTTCTAGTTGCAAATTTGCAATTTACATATCTGCATTGGAGATAGACTTGGCTCACGAGACGTACATACCTATATTTTATTCATTAAAATTTTAATGTATTAAATGCGTTCATATTTTTCGTCTTTATTATTTTATTTTTTTTGCTCTGAATTTTTCGTCTTTATTACCTAAAGAGTGACAAAGATTCGGATGTACTTGAACGCACATGATAGGGATAGTTTCGGATGGACTATTGTTCGTTCGGTGGCATAATAAAATATTACACTTCATAGTAGTGCAACCTTATACAGTATATTTGATATAAGGATATCCACTTCGAACATTTTTATTTTAATATCGTTCTGAATTTTTCGAAATACAGAAAGGAAACTACTCATTTTCTTAAGAAGAAGAAGAAGAAGAAGAAGAAGAATCTTATGGTCGTGCTATTTTGGTTCAAAATTTGTTTTTTGGAGTTTTTTTTTTCCTAAATAGTTTTTTTGGTCTTTCAAAAAATAGATTTTTTTAATAACTAACTTAATTATAGAGGGGGTATTAAAATAATAGCAAATCTATTAGTTTATTTAATTAAATAACCAAAATTAGACAAAATACCAAAAATGCCCTTTTACCTAACTTTACCATCTCCATCAATGCGGACCATTCGCCGAAAAATCCAAGCTCGACGAAATACGATCTTAACTCGCTGAGTTCTTCGAGTCTGCGAGCTCCGAGGTACTTCTAAACCCTATATGCTCCGACCTAGTCTCTACCCTAGGAGACGTGCTCAGAGATGTCGTCGCGCTCATCGGAAAGTGCCATAGCTTGAGCTTTTTCGACAGAAAGATCAGAGCGAGATAGATTCCCTCATCGCGAGACTCGATCGCGCCACGAGAGATTGGCGAGATTCGGATCCGGAGCGGGATTCTCAGCGACGCCATTGTTTCTTCTTCGGCGTGAAGCGACGAGGGTCGGAATCGAGAAGCTTGGTGACTCGGTTTCAGATCAGAGCTTCCGAAGCGAAGAGCTCCGCCATGGAAGCTCTGCTTTGAGTCTCGACAACGACAAGAACGTCGTGATCGCCGTCGTGCAGGGTACGAGGAGGTCATTGTTTTCTCGCTTTCTCTTTCGTGTTTTCCTTTTCGTTCCACTTTTTTATTGGACTTTCTATTAAGAGAAAAGGAAAGGATTTAGGAATCGAAAGCCATGAAAGCTCCAGAGGAAAATTTTATTAGAGCTTCGAATGGCTCTTGACGTCGCTGTACTCGAAGATCGTTTCGGTCCATACCTTCAAATTCAAATGGAGTTTTGTCAAGTCAAAGTTCGACGGAATACAATTTCAGCTCGTCGAGTTATCCGAGTCCGCAAGCTCCGAGGTACTTCTAAACCCTATCTCCTCCGATCTAGTCTCAGCCCTAGGAGACGTGCTCAGAGACGCCATCCCACTTGCCGAAAAATGCCAGAGGTCGAGCTTTTCCAACGGAAAGCTCAAGACGTACGTAGAGCGAGATCGACTCCGTAATTTCATATTATGATCCGAAAGTCCGCGAGATTCTTGTCAATGCCGCCAACAACAAGTAGAGAGATCCTTCAATGGACACCTTGAAAGTCGTCGTCGACGTTGATGAAAACTCGACCAGTGTCTACAACAATGGAGACGGTGTTCCGGTCGATATAATCAAGAAGAAAAGGTCTAATTTTATTTTCTTATTATTGGACAAAAATTGTTACAACTAATAAGATCCTGTTATTTTTACTACGGTTAATGAGATTTACTATCGTTATTGTTACCGTTAATGAGATTTACTGTTGTTTTTGTTACCGTTAATAAGATTTAATGTTGTTTTTGTTACGGTTAATAAGATTTACTGTTGTTTTTGTTACGATTAATAAGATTTACTATAGCTCTTGTTACTTTTAGTAAGATTTACAGTTTTTCTTATTACGGTCGATAAGATTTATTGTTGTTCTTGTTACGATTGATAAGATTTATTGTTGTTTTTGTTACGGTTTATAAGATTTATTATTATTCTTGTTACCATTAATGAGATTTACTGTTGTTCTTATTACCGTCGATGATATTTACTATTGTTCTTATTACAGTTAATAATATTAACATTTAAATATAATATTAGAACATTGCAATGTTATTATAAGAAATTGGCTACTTTTTTTTAATATGTTAATATTTAGATTATAATTTTAAAGTAGAGGTTGTTTGGTCTAGTTGTTTAGCCGTCTGTTCGACAAAAAAAATGATTTTTTTTTTATCTATTTCTAAAATAATTACAAGAGTTACTTACAATATGAATATGAAACGTCGTTTAGACTAAAAATAGAAACAATTATAATAATAATAAACTGATTATAATATAGTAGTAGAATTTCCTTATATAATAAATAAATAAAGGATATACAAAGACGTGGTTACCGCCCTATATAAAGAGCCACGTGCTTCTTTTCTCAGCGCTTTACAGGCTTCGCTTCCACTTCTCTCTTCCCCAGAGAAAAAAAAAAAAAAAAAACACTAATCACTCGTTCTTTCATTCATTCGTTCTTTCTCAGCAAAAATGCTTTCTCTTCAATAATGTTATATCATTGAAACTCTCTCACACAGTTGGAACAAATACCTTGACTCTTTTTTTTTTTTTTTTTTTATGGAAACTAATCAAATACATTATTGCTGAGCCTGAGAATCGATTTCGTATTTATTTTACGTTAATCTTTTTCGTATATTTATCCTCATTCCAGATTCGGTTTAGTCAGTGGAAAAAAAAAATGGACATCTCTGTGTCCGTTGAGATTCTCGACGTAGTGTTCTTCGTAGCTTTATCCTCATGGATTCTGGTCAACGCGGTCAAAGACAAAACCCCGAGCGGTGAAGACGACGACGAGAATGACCGCCACGTGGCGGCGACGGAGAGGCCGAGAGACCTCGGCGGCGCGGCCTCGTTCGCCGTCGCGTCGAGTGCGATAATCTCAGCCTCGTACCTAGGGTTTGGAATCTACGAGCTCTATAGCCATGGAATCGTATTTTACAGACTCTTCTCTTGTTCCTCAACCTGGTGTTTGGCTAGTCTCGCATCTCTGTATTCCAAGATTCGCAGAGCCAATTCGCCGTCCGTACTGCTGATTCTCTGGTGGATCGTCTCGGCGATTCTCGCCGCGATTTCTCTCTCGCAGTTCCTATTCTCCGGCGACGGCGATTACCACTATTACTTGCCGTACTTTCTTCCTAGAGAGAATCCGGTCGATCTGGCCTCGTTTCCTCTCTCGGCGCTGCTCTGCCTCAACGCCGTCAAAAATCGCCGTCGCCGTTACGAGTCCAGCGACGATCTCAAACGGTCTCTCCTCGATAACGATAACGGTGACGGTGACGGCTCTTCGTTCGAGAGGTCGGGGATTTGGAGCAAGGTCACGTTTCGGTGGCTGAACCCGCTTTTCGAAACGGGTCGGGCCAAGAAGTTGGTCCTGGCCCATATTCCTCCTCTGCCCCGCTCCGACACCGCTTCTTCTCTCTCTCTTCAAGAGGCTCTTCGGCGACAGAAGTTTGAAGAGCCGTCTCTCGCCAAGGCCATTCTCGCCTCCACGTGGCAGTCCCTCGCCGTCAATGCCGTTTTCGCAGGTAACAAAAAAAGGAAAGAAAAAAAACTGTTTTGATTAGGAAAGTATTTCTTTTGGTTACTATGGAAAAATTAGACGAAATAGTGTTTCTTACACTCACTGATTCGGAAAATAACTAAGGTTTTACTATTTTAGGCAGATATAGTTGAAGTTTAATTCTTTATGACAAATAATCAAAACTTGATAAAATATCTATAGAGAATCTCTTTATAACAAATAATCAAAACTTGATAAAATATCTATATCTCTATACTATACATAAATTCTCTAATTAATTTAGATAAACTTATAAATAAATAAATGTATACATTAATCTCGTATATAAATTGATATACGAGATTAATATTTTATTTGCACTTGTTTCTTGAGAATTTTTAGTACTTGAGTTATTTTAGTATCTGAGAATATTCTACAAATTTATTATTATTATTAAAAAATGATTTTACCTAACATTGAGCGCTTCTCTCGTACCAATTTCATTAGTTTTTTTTTTAAAATAAATTATCAAAAATAAATAATATTTTATTTGCACTTTATTTCTCCACAATTTTTCTAATTTTAGTTATTGTACTATTATACATATAATTTTTTAATTATTTGGTAAATTATAAAAAAGTAAATATTCTTTTTTTGCAGGGCTGAACACGGCGGCTTCGTACACCGGTCCGTTACTAATAACGAGCTTCGTGAACTACCTTCTCTCTAAAAATGACGATTCTAGCCCTAGGCAGGGTTTAATCCTCTCCTTCATCTTCTTCCTCTCGAAGTCCATGGAGTCTCTGACTCAGCGCCAATGGTACTTCGGAGCTCACCGGATCGGAGTCCGAGTCCGAGCCTCCCTCACCGTCCTCATCTACACCAAGTCCATCTCCGCCAAATCTCCGACCGCCACTTCCGCCGGAAAAATCGTGAACCTCATCAACGTGGACGCCGAGAGGATCGGAGACTGTTGCTGGTACCTCCACGGGATATGGTTGCTTCCGCTGCAAGTCTTCTTGGCGCTCGTGATCCTCCACCGAAACCTAGGGTTTCTTCCGTCCATGGCGGCTCTGGTCGCCACGGTGGCGGTGATGGTCTCGAACACGCCGCTCGCGAGCGCCCAGGAGAGCCTCCACCAGAGGATCATGGAGTCTCGGGACTCTCGGATCAAAGCCACGTCGGAGACTCTCAAGAGCATGAGAGTCTTGAAGCTCAACTCGTGGGAGCCGTTTTTCCTGAAGAAGATCCTACGGCTGAGAGACGCCGAGCGTTCCTGGCTCAGGAGGTACCTATACACCTGCTCCGCCGTAGCGTTTCTCTTCTGGGCTTCGCCGACTCTGGTCTCCGTGGCGACTTTCGGAGTTTGCGTGTTGGTCGGGACTCCTTTGACCGCCGGGACCGTTCTCTCGGCTCTCGCGACTTTTCGGATATTGCAAGAGCCGATCTACAATCTCCCCGAGCTCGTCTCCATGGTCGCCCAGACGAAGGTCTCGCTCGACAGAATCCTCGCCTTCGTCCGAGACGACAACAAGACGAAGGAGGTATCGGATTCTTCGGATGATTCGAATTCGGGACGTGACGTGGCGATCGAGGTGAAAAAGGGCGAGTTTGCTTGGGACGCAAGCAACCAAGCCAGGGCGGTTAGGGTTTCGGAGGGGGTGAGGATCGAGAGGGGTTGGAAAGTGGCGGTTTGCGGGTCGACGGGGTCGGGGAAGTCGAGCCTGATCGCGGCCATGGTCGGGGAGATTCCGAGAATCTCCGGCGGCGGGAGAATCTCGGTGAGGGGATCTAGGGCTTACGTGGCGCAGAGCGCGTGGGTCCAGAGCGGGACGGTGAGAGAGAACGTGCTGTTCGGGAGGGAAATGGAGAAGGAAAAGTACGGGCGGGTATTGGAGGCTTGTGCGTTGGATCGGGACGTGATGACGTGGCGGGGAGGGGATTTGGTGGTGGTCGGAGAGAGAGGAATGAATTTGAGCGGCGGACAGAAGCAGAGGATTCAGCTCGCCAGAGCGCTCTATAGCGATTCCGACGTTTATTTCTTGGACGATCCTTTCAGCGCTGTCGATGCTCATACCGGGACTCATTTGTTCAAGGCCGGTCTTTACTCCAAGAATAATTTTTTTTTTTCTTTTTGGTGGTGGCTAATGGATTTTTTTTTTTTTTGGGATGCAGAATTGTCTGTTGAGACTCTTGGCTGAGAAGACGGTTGTTTACGCAACACATCAGTTGGAGTTTTTAGAAGCTGCTGATCTTGTTTTGGTGAGTTCTTGACTTGCCTTGCTGTCCAAGTCTCTTTATGACCCTGGTGTTAAAAAGTTAATTTTAAACAAAATTTTCCTCTAAGAAAAGGATTATTTTAAGTAGAAGTGATAGAATATAGATATAGGCTGCGTTTGGTTCAGATTAAAAAGCCCTGTTTTTGTTTTTAGAAAAAACTAAACTGTTTATCTGGTGTTTGGTAAAACTGTTTTTACAAATAACTTTAAAAGAGATTTTAGATTTTGTACATGAGATGGAAAAACTAGGATTCTTAGTTTTTAGAAAAAGTGTTTTTAAGTTTTGTATATAAATTACTGTAATATTCTCGTACAAAATATTATTCATATATATGTATATAAATAAGCATATTAATAATTATTATTTAATTATTAAGAATATGTCTATTTTAATCTTTTTTTAGTATAATATATTTATTTTATCAAACGCTAAATCAGTTTTTGTTATCAGCAATAACTGTTTTATAAACAGTTTACCAATTTATAAACAGTTTACCAAATACCTTGTCAGTTTTTGAAAAATATGAATCTAAACGGGACCTTGTTTGAAACTAATTGATTAGAAAGATGGTCAATGTTCTAAGTCTTTAAAGTTTTACGCTGTCCCATTTTCTTACACTGTATATAAGCAATTTGACACCTCGTACATCTTTGTAAAGTTCGCTATTTTACTAATTTTAAACAAACTTGGACTTTTTCGCAAATGCATTAGTTACCCTACACTTGGAATAGACTAAAAAGAACTCTTAACCATAATCGAGCTTTAACTTAAGCTCAAAGTTAACCGAGCTCAACATAATTCCCATCTCTTCGTGTCTTTCATGTAATAATTCTTAGTAATTTTTTTTCTTCGTAGGTCATGAAAGACGGTCGGATCGCTCAGTCGGGTCGGTACCAAGACCTGATCTCCGACGAGGCCGGCGAGCTCGTCGCCCAAATGAACGCCCACCGAAAATCCATGACCCACGTCGCCGCCGCCACGACGACGACGAAGAAGAGTCTCCGGCGAGACAAGCCCTCGTTCGGCCCTCGCCGGAAGAACCAGATCGAGGTCGTCGAAGACTGGTTCCGAGAGCCCGAGATCTCCCACGACCACAGCGAAAAGCCTCACCACGAAGAGGAGTCGGAGACGGGTCGGGTCAAGTGGAGCGTCTACTCGACGTTCGTGAGGGCCGCGTACGGCGGGGCCCTCGTCCCGGTGATACTTGCGTGCCAAGTAATCTTCCAGGGGCTCCAGATGGCGAGCAACTATTGGATCGCGTGGGCCACCGAGGAGCCCGGTCGGGTCGGGCCCAAGAAGCTTCTCGGAATCTTCGTCCTTCTCTCCGGCGGGAGCTCGGTGTTCATCCTCGGGAGGGCGGTTCTGATGGCCACGATCGCCATCGAGACCTCTCAGCAGCTCTTCAAAGGAATGATCACGTCGGTCTTTCGAGCGCCGATCTCGTTCTTCGACGCCACTCCTTGTAGCGCAATCCTCAACCGGGTCGGCTAAAGAAAAACAAATTTCGGCGTTTAATCGTATTGTTTCGGTACTTTTTTTTTTTTTTTTTTGTCGATTCTGATTCGAATTTATGTGTCGCAGTCTTCGACGGATCAGAGCACGGTGGACACGGATATTCCGTACAGGCTAGCGGGGCTGGCTTTTGCTCTCATTCAGTTGTTGAGCATCATCGTTCTCATGTCTCAAGTCGCTTGGCAAGTTTTCCTTCTCTTCCTTGCAGTGATCGGAATCTCCGTTTGGTATCAGGCAAGAGTTTCAGAATTTCGCCACACAACATTTTATTTTTTTACTTTTTTAGTGTAGCTAAATTGACTTTCGCAAATCAGTCAAGGTTTTAAGAAAAAATTAAAAAACTTGGTTTTCGTCGTCAATATAATATTTATATTGTGAAAATTTTGTCAGAATTGCATGAACAACATCAAATTGTCTAAAGGCGCCAAATATATTTAAATTTTGTTTGTGTAAGTGTAGAAACGGATTTAAATTTTGTTTGTATAGTTCTTTATAATTCTCTTCACACTTTTTTTTTTTGTTTCCCAATATCTCATTGATTCATTTGTTTTTTGTTTTTGTTTATGACAGACTTATTATATTAGTACGGCGAGAGAGCTGGCGAGGATGGTGGGGATCAGAAAGTCGCCGGTGCTCCACCATTTCTCGGAGACGATCGCCGGAGCGGCGACAATTCGGTGCTTCAGACAGGAAGACCGGTTCTTGAGGAGAGTGGTGAGTCTGATCGACGACCACTCTCGGGTCGCCTTTCACAACTCGGCAACCATGGAATGGCTCTCCGTCCGAATCAACTTCCTCTTCAACCTCGTCTTCTTCCTCGTCCTCGTCATCCTCGTCACTCTCCCCAGATCCGCCATCGACCCAAGTACGATTTTTTTTCTTCTCTAGAGTTTTATATGGCTTGTGGGATTCGAATAGGCTCTCTAATTTTTGTGTTCCAACTTCCAACTAAAGATGAGAAAACCGTTTAAAGGGTCAACCGAAAAAAAATTTTAAAAGGAAAAAAAAAAAAAAAAATCACATGTTTTTAGCACCAATTGATGTTAATTTCATCTAGTATGATTTATGGGATTCAAATATGCTCTCTAATTTTTGTGTTCCAACTTCCAATTAAACATGAGAAAACCGTTTAAACGGTCAACCGAAAAACCATTTTTTCAACACCGGTTTTTTTTTAAAAGGATAAAAATAGCACATTTAGTTCCAATTAATGTTACTTGCATCTAGTATGATTTATGGGATTCGAATATGCTCTCTAATTTTTGGTGCTCTCGTCAATGGGAAAATTGGATTACCGGTTAAACCGAACCGGTCAGTTGACCAAAAAATCGCGTATTATTTTCTCTAAAAAAAACCCGTAAAAAATTATATTAAACTGATCAAGCTGTCTATATTAACCCTTGAAGCTAATATAAAAAAATTTATTTTATTTTGAATGATCAGGTTTGGCGGGGTTGGTAGCGACGTACGGCCTGAACCTAAACGTCCTTCAAGCATGGGTGATATGGAACCTCTGCAACGTCGAAAACAAGATGATATCCGTTGAGCGAATCCTCCAATTCACGGGGCTTCCGAGCGAAGCCCCGCTCGTTATCGAAGCCCAAAGGCCCAAACCCGAGTGGCCCGAGCGAGGCGAGATCAGGCTCGAGAACCTCCACGTCAGCTACGACCCGACCCTGCCCATGGTGCTCAGGGGAGTCACGTGCACTTTTCCGGCGGGCAAAAAAGTCGGGATCGTGGGTCGGACCGGGAGCGGGAAATCGACGCTGATCCAAGCCTTGTTCAGGGTCGTGGAGCCGAGGGAAGGGAGGATCGTGATCGACGGCCTGGATGTGGCCGCGATGGGGTTGCAGGATTTGAGGTCTAGGCTCGGGATCATCCCACAAGACCCCACGCTGTTTCAGGGGACGGTGAGGACTAATCTCGACCCGTTGCAAGAGCATTCCGATGCGGAGATTTGGGAGGTTTTGAATAAGTGTCGGTTGATGGATATTGTGAGGCGGGATCAGAGACTCCTTGATGCTCCCGGTACGGCTTTTTTTTCCTTTTGATCTAATTTATGCATTTGGAAATGGACATGAATAACACTAAACTTGGAAACTTATGAAAAAACTTGTCTTAAAATACAGTATTTTGTGACGAGTTTTGTTGTAACTCATCGTAAAATAGTAGTAGTTTTGGTAAGAAAGAAAAAACTAATGCTTATGACAAAACTTGGAAACTTATGACAAAACTTGTCGTAAAATACAGTATTTTATGACGAGTTATGTTGTAACTCGCGTAAAATAGTAATAGTTTTGGTAGGAAAGAAAAAACAATGCTCATACAAAAAGGCTATTTTTGTGATAGTGTTCCACTATCTGATTTTAACATTAGTTCTAACAAGGCCAAACTTAGAATCTAAAGGGTATTTTTTTAGCATACTCAAGTCCTTAAACTATTATCTGAGAGGGCATTTTCGTCCGTCCGTCGATTACATTTACCTGCAAAACAATATCCTCAAAACTAAAGATTTTGTCGCATTTTTGTCATTTTCATTAAACTGTTACATCTTTAACAAACGTCAAACGTCGCACTCTTAACAATTCACTAAAAAGAAAGAAGAAAAAAAAAATCCAGCATATTTGTAGAAATGACGATTTTTTTTTTTTATTTACAAAAATCGATAATTTCACGACACAAATTAACGATATTTCTCGAAAAAAAACGTATGTCGATGCAGTGGCAGAGGACGGGGAGAATTGGAGCGTTGGACAGAGACAACTTGTGTGCCTTGCGAGAGTGCTGTTGAAGAAGCGGAGAATCTTGGTTTTGGACGAAGCCACCGCTTCCATCGACACCGCCACCGACAACATCATCCAAGACACAATCCGCCAAGAGACCAACCAATGCACCGTCATCACCGTCGCCCATCGCATCCCCACCGTCATCGACAACGACTCCGTTCTAGTCCTCGACGACGGTAAAAAAAAATATATATATATTTTTTTTTTATTATTATTGACCGCGGTTAAAATGTCCGGTTAATTTTTAGGGCTCTCTAGATATATAATCATATGAAAGTTCAAGTTTTTGCCGTATAGCTAATCTTTGATAATTTTTTAATAAAGCCAAAAAGACATTAATAATTGTAAATAACCATCAGACTCCAAGAGTATAAATGATATGTTAAAAAGTTCAAACAATGTCACATTATGAGCTACTTACTTAAAAATTATTAAAAGTTGTGGTTATTTGGCAAATCTTCGAATTTTGATGGCTTAGTTACTCAATTAATTGTTAATTTTATTGCGGTTAAAACGAACTGGGACAAGAGGGGCTTAGCTCAGTGCTGGGTTCAGGTCATGGAAAACGGAAAATTATCAACAAAAAAATAATGTATAAAAATAAAAAATAAAAATATAAACTATTGGTCCCGTTTGTGACAGTTTTACTTTTTGTTTATTTATTCAGGTAAGATCGTGGAGTACGATTCGCCGACTCGATTGCTTGAGGATGGGTCTTCGTCGTTTTCGAAGCTTGTAGCGGAGTTCGTTGGAAGATCACGGGGGACAAATCGATGATTTTTCGTCTGTGTAGAGTTTTAGGTAGAGAGAGTTACATGAATAGGAACACTAACCCATGATTTAGGAAGAAGTCATTAGACTCTTTTAGAGTAACTTTGATTAGGATCACATAATTATGAGAGAGTGTAACATTGCAGAGCCAAAAAAAAAAAACTTCTTTTTTTTTGTATTTTATTTAAATTTATTTCGGCCACTGTATTTTCAATTTTGAGAGAGGTAACAATAAGCACGTTCAGAATATTTTTTTAATTTTGCATGTAAAGCCTTCATTCACTGTGAGACTTAAAAGTGAAGTCTATGTGAAATATGAAAATTAAAGCTTTTGGATGTATTGATGTTTGAAGTATATTATCTTCAGGAAGCATGAAATAAATAAATTATAAAAATAAATATAAAAATAAAAATAGAATTTCACAGATGTGTGTCAAAATCCAAATGCTAAAATCCAAAGAGTCAAAATTTTCAGAGTTCCAAGAATGAACCAACTACATTGAAAGTTGGAAATAAATTAAAACCGCCACAGAGAGAAAAACCATGTCTCAATGTACCAATTCAAAACTCTTATTTCAAGAATCAATCAATCTTTTTTGGTCTAAAATCTCTCTGATTATGATTAAAAAATAAAATATATATATATAGAAGAATTGTGTCTTCAAATTCAAGATCCCAATAGTCTTCGAAATCAATCATTTGGGGTCGGAGAAGAAGCTGTTGAGATTTGGCATGATCTCGGGTTTACGGCCTCGAACGTATTTGCGGAGACCGTGTTGAGTGTATTTCTCTCCTTCCTCGTGGTTGTCAAGAATCCCAGCTGCTCTATTCTCTTTCAACACCCTGTCATTTCATCATAATCTTCATCATTACTAAATCATGAAAAAACGACGTTGAACAAAGAAAAACGACATTGACCAAGAAAAACCTCATCAGCACGTACACAACCATTCCAGAATTGAAAAAAAAAGGCATACGTATTAAAGAGAA